>NC_143041.1:29519946-29552446 GCF_057628025.1 Oncorhynchus mykiss | reverse complement strand
TAGGCAGTATGATGGAGTGAGGGATAAATGGAAGAGAAGACAATTGGTAGGCAGTATGATGGAGTGAGGGATAAATGGAAGAGAAGACAATTGGTAGGCAGTATGATGGAGTGAGGGGTAAAAGGAAGAGAAGACAATTGGTAGGCAGTATGATGGAGTGAGGGATACATGGAAGAGAAGACAATTGGTAGGCAGTATGATGGAGTGAGGGATACATGGAAGATAAGACAATTGGTAGGCAGTATGATGGAGTGAGGGGTAAATGGAAGAGAAGACAATTGGTAGGCAGTATGATGGAGTGAGGGATAAATGGAAGAGAAGACAATTGGTAGGCAGTATGATGGAGTGAGGGATAAATGGAAGAGAAGACAATTGGTAGGCAGTATGATGGAGTGAGGGATACATGGAAGATAAGATTATTGGTAAGCAGTATGATGGAGTGAGGGATAAATGGAAGAGAAGACAATTGGTAGGCAGTATGATGGAGTGAGGGATAAATGGAAGAGAAGACAATTGGTAGGCAGTATGATGGAGTGAGGGATAAATGAAAGAGAAGACAATTGGTAGGCAGTATGATAGAGTGAGGGGTAAATGGAAGAGAAGACAATTGGTAGGCAGTATGATGGAGTGAGGGATAAATGGAAGAGAAGACAATTGGTAGGCAGTATGATAGAGTGAGGGGTAAATGGAAGAGAAGACAATTGGTAGGCAGTATGATGGAGTGAGGGATACATGGAAGATAAGACAATTGGTAGGCAGTATGATAGAGTGAGGGGTAAATGGAAGAGAAGACAATTGGTAGGCAGTATGATGGAGTGAGGGGTAAATGGAAGAGAAGACAATTGGTAGGCAGTATGATAGAGTGAGGGGTAAAAGGAAGAGAAGACAATTGGTAGGCAGTATGATAGAGTGAGGGGTAAATGGAAGAGAAGACAATTGGTAGGCAGTATGATGTAGTGAGGGGTAAATGGAAGAGAAAGCCAGGAGGTGAATGATGTACATGAGAAAGACTGGAAGGGAAAAATAAAAATGTAGAGGATAGGAGGGTGATGGCTTGTAGAGATAGATGGTTTCACAGCCTCCTTAGTGTGGGTTAATGCTAATGTTATGCGTGGTGGAGAATAGGAGGGAAGTTTATGAAAATGAGGGAGATTGAGGCGTGCAAGAGATTTTATTAGACGGCTGAGACTAATTGTTCCCTAGTGATCTGGGCTGTGCTTTTATCTGTGATATAGAGATAAAGAGAAAGAGAGAGAGAGAGAGAGAGAGGAGCACATAGTGGGGACCAGCCCCATAACACATTGAACACTGATGGGTATCACATGTCTCCTCTGTGCTCTCTCTCATGTGGGGCGGCAGGGTAGCCTAGTGGTTAGAGCGTTGAACTAGTAACCGGAAGGTTGCGAGTTCAAACCCCTGAGCTGACAAGGTACAAATCTGTCGTTCTGCCCCTGAACAGGCAGTTAACCCACTGTTCCCAGGCCGTCATTGAAAATAAGAATTTGTTCTTAACTGACTTGCCTGGTTAAATAAAGGTAAAATAAAAAAATAAAAATTAGACAACCAAGAGACTGGGCTGCTTTACAGGGACGAATGGTGGGCCTGAAGAGTCAACACAGGTTTTACTGGACCACTGAGGTCCAGTAGGGGTATGTGGGGGTATGTGGGGACATTTAGGGGTATGTAGGGACATGTAGGGGTATGTGGGGACATGTAGGGATATGTAGGGACATGTAGGGATATGTAGAGACATGTAGGGGTATGTGGGGACATGTATGGGTATGTGGGGACATGTATGGGTATGTGGGGACATGTAGGGGTATGTAGGGACATGTAGGGACACGTAGGGGTATGTGGGAACATGTAGGGTTATATAGGGACATGTAGGGACATGTAGAGACATGTAGGGGTATGTGGGGACATGTATGGGTATGTAGGGGTATGGAGGGACATGTAGGGGTATGTGGGGACGTGTAGGGACATGCAGGGGTATGTAGGGACATGTAGGGGTATGTGGGGACATGTAGGGGTATGTGGGGACATGTATGGGTATGTGGGGACATGTATGGGTATGTGGGGACATGTAGGGGTATGTAGGGACATGTAGGGGTATGTGGGGACGTGTAGGGGTATATGGGGACATGTAGGGGTATGTGGGGACATGTAGGGGTATGTGGGGACATGTAGGGGTATGTAGGGACATGTAGGGACATGTAGGGGTATGTGGGAACATGTAGGGTTATATAGGGACATGTAGGGGTATTTAGGGACATTTAGGGGTATGTGGGGACATTTAGGGGTATGTGGGGACATGTAGGTGTATGTGGGGACATGTAGGGGTATTTGGGGACATGTAGGGTTATATAGGGACATGCAGGGACATGTAGGGGTATGTGGGGACATGTAGGGACATGTGGGGACATGTAGGGGTATGTGGGGACATTTAGGGGTATGTAGGGACATGTAGGGGTATGTGGGGACATGTAGGGGTATGTGGGGACATGTAGGGGTATGTGGGGACATGTATGGATATGTAGGGACATGTAGGGATATGTAGGGACATGTAGGGGTATGTGGGGACATGTAGGGGTATGTGGGGACATGTAGGGGTATGTAGGGACATGTAGGGATATGTAGGGGTATGTGGGAACATGTAGGGTTATATAGGGACATGTAGGGACATGTAGGGGTATTTAGGGACATTTAGGGGTATGTGGGGACATTTAGGGGTATGTGGGGACATGTAGGTGTATGTGGGGACATGTAGGGTAAAATAGGGACATGCAGGGACATGTAGGGACATGTAGGGGTATGTGGGGACATGTAGGGACATGCAGGGGTATGTAGGGACATGTAGGGGTATGTGGGGACATGTAGGGGTATGTGGGGACATGTATGGGTATGTGGGGACATGTAGGGGTATGTAGGGACATGTAGGGGTATGTGGGGACGTGTAGGGGTATATGGGGACATGAAGGGGTATGTGGGGACATGTAGGGGTATGTGGGGACATGTAGGGGTATGTGGGGACATGTAGGGATATGTAGGGACATGTAGGGATATGTAGAGACATGTATGGGTATGTGGGGACATGTAGGGGTATGTAGGGACATGTAGGGACACGTAGGGTTATGTGGGAACATGTAGGGTTATATAGGGACATGTAGGGACATGTAGGGACATGTAGTGGTATTTAGGGACATTTAGGGGTATGTGGGGATATTTAGGGGTATGTGGGGACATGTAGGTGTATGTGGGGACATGTAGGGACATGTAGGGGTATTTGGGGACATGTAGGGTTATATAGGGACATGCAGGGACATGTAGGGACATGTAGGGGTATGTGGGGACATGTAGGGACATGCAGGGGTATGTAGGGACATGTAGGGGTATGTGGGGACATGTAGGGGTATGTGGGGACATGTATGGGTATGTGGGGACATGTAGGGGTATGTAGGGACATGTAGGGGTATGTGGGGACGTGTAGGGACATGCAGGGGTATGTAGGGGTATGTGGGGACGTGTAGGGACATGCAGGGGTATGTAGGGACATGTAGGGGTATGTGGGGACATGTAGGGGTATGTGGGGACATGTATGGGTATGTGGGGACATGTAGGGGTATGTAGGGACATGTAGGGGTATGTGGGGACGTGTAGGGGTATATGGGGACATGTAGGGGTATGTGGGGACATGTAGGGGTATGTGGGGACATGTAGGGGTATGTGAGGACATGTAGGGACATGTAGGGGTATGTGGGGATATGTAGGGATATGTGGGGACATGTAGGGGTATGTGGGGACATGTAGGGACATGTAGGGGTATGTGGGGACATCTAGGGGTATGTGGGGACATGTAGGGGTATGTGGGGATATGTAGGGATATGTGGGGACATCTAGGGGTATGTGGGGACATGTAGGGACATGTAGGGGTATGTGGGGACATGTACTGTAGAGAGGCATTTGGGGACCTTCAGCCTGTGAGAGAACATGTGGTTGTTCAGTATCCAACGGCACTTGAATGGATGTTATGGATGTAATTCTGATTCACAACGTACTTTCACTTCTTTCTATGGAGGGAATGAAATAATGGAGTAAGCCACTGTTCAAGAGGTAGGAACAACAGAGAGATACAATGGGGAAGAACGCCAGGGGCTGTATATTCCATGTCAGTTCCCATGAATACAAACACTCCCATCACACACACCCACACACACTCACACACACACACACACACACACAGACATGTGCAAGCACCCCCCAGTCAAGGTTTCACGTCTGCACACACTACAAAGCAATTCATGTTTGATGAGGGTGGCTGTACTGTAGCTCATCTGCATACACTAGATCTAATGGGTCCCTAGTAGGTTTGCAAAATTCCTGGATCTTTTAATAAAATCCCTGGTTTTCCAGAAATCCTGGTTGGAGGATTCTGGATTCCCTGCTTATTCCCTCCTGACTCCGGGAATCTTCCAACAGTGATTTCGGGAAAACGAGAGAATTTATTGAAAGTTCCAAGGAATTTAGACCCTACATTTACAAAGAGAGGTCGTCTCAAATCCAGTTGGTGCATGTGTGTTCCTCGCTGTGTGTGTGTGTGTGTGGTGTGTGTTTAATTTACTGAGCAGTCAATTAAAGCTACTCTTTCATTAATGAGAACACTGCCAGGTGTAAATTGTTGCCCTAGGGTTAACATCCATAATAGAATAGATTCTCTCATTTCCAAAATAAGACCTAGTAAGTTTTCATTCCTCTCACCTTTCTCTCTCCTTAATATGTGCCTTTTCACAAGTGTTGGAGTGCTAATTAAACTGTCTGAAGTTGGAAAGTAATAGTACACACACACACACACACACACACACACACACACACACACACACACACACACACACACACACATTGCATCGCAATGTAGGTTCCATTCTATGAGATTATTGGGGCATATTCTAACGCAAAGTATAATGGGAGGAGAGTCACACCAGTGAGTAGCTAGTCTACAGTAACACCCATCCATCCACCTGGGCCTCCTTACTCCCAGTCCGGTTCCCAACAGGTCTCCAGTGGCTGCCAGTAACAGACAGCTTCTCTCTGTCTCAGCTCATTCCCAAGCGAACAGCACAGCTCCCAGGTCCCAGGTCCCAGGTCCCAGCTCCCAGTTAGCTAGGCTACATACATATTTCATCTAGCCCCTGGGTACTAAACACACACACAGTGGGCAGAGCACACAGAGCATGTGTGTATGGATGTGTGTGGGTGTGTGGTGAAGATGTCCGTCAGTGGAAGGTCTGCTCTGCTGGTGGTCTGGCTGGGCTGTTAAGCACTCCCACTGGGTGTGAGATCTGTTCTGGAGCATGTGGTTATTTAGCACAATGGCCTGGCCCTGTCTGTGTGTGGGGTGTGCCAATCTGTTCCAGGGCCTGTCATTATTTAGCCCAGTGGCCTGGCCCTGTCTGTGTGCGGGGTGTGCCAATCTGTTCCAGGGCCTGTCATTATTTAGCCCAGTAACCTGGCCCTGTCTGAGTGCGTGCTGGTGACCGCCACTATCTGTCCCACTGAGACAATCATAGCCAGGCCACAGCCAAGCAGGCCCTCCTTTTTCCTAAACACTGCAAACACACAAACACACACATTCACACACTAACACACAGTGATCATCCACTGCCCAGACACACGCAAAGACACACAGAAACAAAGAACCACACACACACCACAGTGTACATTCAGATCCACTTTGGCCTGGCTCCAGCTTACAGGCCTATTTGTTCTGTGGCATGGCCAGATCATCTCTCCATAGCTCTTTATAGAACTACATTTCCCATGAGGCAGTGGGGCTGGCCAATAATCCCTCCTCCCATCTGTTGGTCCTACAAAGCCCCCTGGTACACATCAGTTCAGATGTCCATTCACTACAGCTGGCCAGTCCCAGAGCCCCCAAATCCCAGGAGTGGGCAGGATACTGGGTCAGAGTGGGGGTGTGGGGTTTGGGAGACACCAAGGCTCCCTAGTGGCCAGCCAAACCAACAGCACACAACCAACACACCAAGGCTATTTCTCGATGTGCCTTTACTCTATTCCTTGCTTCCTCTCTCCTCGCCTCCTTCTCAAACAGAGTATGAGATCCAAGGTCCCTCCCCTCAGACCTTCTCATTTGATTCATTTTGAGAGGGAGGCCATGAGAAAGGACGTAAGGAACTGAGAAAGAGCCCAATGCCTCAAATGTTTTTTTCCCCTTGCAACCTTCACCATCTCTGATGCTAAGATGCCCAGTCCGTTGTTGTGACCAGGCGCCACCGACGCTCCACCCTCCTGCCTCTCACTGTGGGGATAAGATAGGAAGGCCTTGACACCATAAATCAGAGAGGTAAAACATTAAAAGTCATCTCCCTTCTTTAACGGCCTCGCTGGAGAAGGACGCAGGCTCGTAAATCTGCTGGCTAACCTTTCGGCGTGACAGGGTAAGCTCTCAGCGCACGCTCCCACCTTTATCACTCACCCCAGAGCCATCGCTCCTCTCCCTAATAACATCAAAACAGAATGACACGGTACAAGGAATGAGATGAAACACTGCCTCCCACGCAGAGAAGAGCTTTTAATATGGACGTGTGTGTGTGTGTTTGTGGCGTGTGGTGTGTGTGTACTTAAGTGTGTTTGTGTTATGGAAGTGAAAGAAAGACTGTGTGTAACTCTTTGTGTCAGAGAGCGAGGAACGCAATATTATGTTTGTGTGTGTGTCTGTGAATGTGTATCTCCCTCAGACATGTGTGTGAGCAAGCAGGTTTAATTTCTCTGAAGAGCCAGAAATAAAAGCCTCTGTTGCGGACGAGGCGGGCTTCGTGCGTCGCTGCATGCTCTGAGCAAATTATACCATTATGTTCATGAGAGCAAATCAAATCCTGCATTACTGAGACAATAAAGGCTAAGATGGGTCCCGCGTGTCAGGATCACATGACTAAAGCCCTGGAACATCCCCACAAACAACCTGCACATCAACCAACTACTCAGAAACACTCTGGTCACAGCTGATATGAGGAGTGGGGTGTTGTACGCACAAACTGGAAAAGCTACTGTAACAGACAGAAAGAGGGAGGGAGGAAGGAGAGAGAAGTACGAGGACACACACACAGTACATACACAAGCAACCTGACTAAACCAAACCACAGGGATGGGGTGTGTCCACTGGTCGCCTCTGGACTGTTGAAATATTAAAGCAGTAAAGCAATGTTCTTTATCGGTCAATAATGTATGGTTAGGTTACTGGGGAATCTCACTGAGAGAATATAGAGGTGAATATAGGCCCCATAGCACACAGAAACACACACACACACACACACACACACACACAAACACACACACACACACGCGCGCGCACACCAAGGGCAATGGTAGTTGTTTGGGTACAGACGTAAACTTCTTCCACGGTTGAGGATATTTCCATTGCATGTCGTCTTGTACTCTGACTGGAGACATTAGCATAAGCATGATGACATTTCTCTGTAATGGTGATGTCACATCACTGCCTTATCATTGTGTGTTGACATGTGCACTGAATGTATCAAACATTAGGAACACCTTAAGCTAATATTGAGTTGCACCCCCTTTTGCCCTCAGAACAAGCTGAATTTGTTGGGGCATGGACTCTATAAGGTGTCAACAGCTTTCCACGGGGATGCTGGCCCATGTTGACTCCAACGCTTCCCTCAATTGTGTCAAGTTGGCTGGATGTCCTTAGGGTGGTGGACCATTATTGATACACACAGGAAAGAGTTGAGCTTTGGAACATCTACATTTTTAAAAGTCGAATAAATCCATGTAATATCGCCTACACCTTCACAATAAATCCATGTAATATCGCCTACACCTTCACAATAAATCCATGTAATATCGCCTACACCTTCACAATAAATCCATGTAATATCGCCTACGCCTTCACAATAAATCCATGTAATATCGCCTACACCTTCACAATAAATCCATGTAATATCGCCTACACCTTCACAATAAATCAATGTAATATCGCCTACACCTTCAGAATAAATCCATGTAATATCGCCTACACCTTCACAATAAATCAATGTAATATCGCCTACGCCTTCACAATAAATCCATGTAATATCGCCTACACCTTCACAATAAATCCATGATTTATTTTAGACAGGTCTAAAGAGGCATGTTTCAGAAGAACAGAATAGCATACTCTGAGTTGTCCTTACTGTATGTGTCATGCCCTGACCATAGAGAGCCTTTTATTTTCTATGTTGTGTAGGTCAGGGTGTGACTAAGGTGGGTTATGTAGGTTGTTTTATGTCTATGTTGGCCTGGTATGGTTCCCAATCAGAGGCAGCTGTTTATCGTTGTCTCTGATTGGGGATCATATATATGCAGCCATTTCCCCACTGTTTTTTTGTGGGATCTTGTTTTTGTGTTGACTTCACGTTTAATTTGTTCCATATTGTTTTGGTGAGTTTAATTTATTAAACATGTGGAACTGTACGCACGCTGCGCCTTGGTCCATTTATTTCAATGATCGTGAAAGAAGATCCCACCACCCACGGACCAAGCAGCATGCCCAGGAGGAGCAGGGATCCTGGGCCTGGGAGGAAAGCCAGGAGTGGAGGGCATCCTAGACTTGGGACGAAATAATGGCAGGAGACAAAAGCCTGCCATGGAAGCAGGTGGAAGCAGCGAAGGAGGGACAGCGACGAAACCGGGGTTCGCGGCCACGACGTAGTCCCAAGAAGCAGTCTCAAACAATGTTTTTCGGGGGGAGGCACACAGGGGTGGTCGGCGACGCTGAGGGGTGAGTCAGAGACCATGGAGGAAGCGATGGAGAGATTGAGTGAGAGTGAATGGAGGGGTGAGATAGAGACCTTCGAGGAGTGGCTGGCGAAATGTGAAGAGAGTGAAGCGGAAGAGCTGTTGGTCTGGCTGGAGTGGCAAGACAGTTGCCCTGAGGAGCGTGTTAGCCGTCCAATGCCACCTGTGTCAGCTCCCCGTATTCGTCCTGAGGAGCGTGTCATCTGTCTGGAATAATCTGTGCCGGCTCCACGCACCAGGTCTCCAGTGCGCCTCCACAGCCCAGTACGACCTGAGCCAGCTCTCCGCACTCGCTTTGAGGAGCGTGTTATTGTTCCAGTGCAATGTGTGCCGGTTCTACGCACCGTGTCTCCAGCGCGCCCGGTACGTCCTGTGCCAGCTCCCCACACTTGCCGTGTTAAGGTTGTCATCTGTCCAGGACACGTTGTGCCAGCTCTCTCCCCAGACCGGTACGCCCTGTGCCAGCTCCACGCACCAGGCCTCCAGCGATGGTCTGCAGTCCGGAGCCTCCTGCGACGGTTCCCAGTCCAGAGCGTCCAGCGACGGTTCCCAGTCCGGAGCCTCCAGCGACGATCCAGGGCCCGGAGCCTCCAGCGAAGATCCATGGCCCAGAGCCTCCAGCGATGATCCATGGCACGGAGCCTCCAGTGATGATCCATGGTCCGGAGCCTCCAGTGATGATCCATGGTCCGGAGCCTCCTGCGAGGGTTCCTACCTTTCTAAAGTCTTTGAAAGCAAAGTTAACAAACAGATCACCGACCATTTCAAATCCCACCGTACCTTCTCCACTATGCAATCTGGTTTCCGAGCTGGTCATGGGTGCACCTCAGGCACGCTCAAGGTCCGAAACGATATCATAGCCGCCATCGATAAAAGACAATACCGTATAGCTGTATTTATCGACCTGGCCAAGGTGAACCCGCCCGCCCATCTAGCATCACTACTCTGGACGGTTCTGACTTAGAATATGTGGACAAGTACAAATATCTTGTTGTCTGGTTAGACTGTAAACTCTCCTTCCAGACTCACATGAAGCATCTCCAATCCAAAATTAAATTTAGAATCGGCTTCCTATTTCGCAACAAAGCATCCTTCACTCATGCTGCCGAACATACCCTTGTAAAACGGACTATCCTACCAATCCTTGACTTCAGTGATGTAATTTGCAAAATAGCCTCCAACTCTACTATCACAGTGCCATCCATTTTGTCACCAAAGCCTCATATACTACCCACCACTGCGACATGGTTCCTCTCATTGGCTGGCCCTTGCTTCATACTCGTCCCCAAACCCACTGGCTCCAGGTCATCTATAAGTCTTTGCTAGGTAAAGCCCCACCTTATCTCAGTTCACTGGTCACCATAGCAGCACCCACCCGTAGCACGCGCTCCAGCAGGTATATTTCACCAGTCACCCCCAAAGCCAACTCCCCCTTTGGCCGCCTCTCCTTCCAGTTCTCTGCTGCCAATGACTGGAACGAACTGCAAAAATCACTGAAGCTGGAGACTTATATCTCCCTCGCTAACTTTAAGCATCAGCTGTCAGAGCAGCTTAACAATCATTGCACCTGTACATAGCCCATCTGTAAATAGCACTACCTCATCCCCATATTGTTTTTTTGTTGCTCCTTTGCACCCAAGTATCTCTACTTGCACATTCATCTTCTGCACATCTATCACTCTAGTGTTT
Organism: Oncorhynchus mykiss; assembly: GCF_057628025.1. Classification (NCBI taxonomy): domain Eukaryota; kingdom Metazoa; phylum Chordata; class Actinopteri; order Salmoniformes; family Salmonidae; genus Oncorhynchus; species Oncorhynchus mykiss. The sequence continues at coordinate 29,541,946 of NC_143041.1, read as the reverse complement.
AACTCCCTCCACCTACCCAAGGACGTCAGAGTACAAAAATCAGTTAACCACCTAACTGAGGAACTCAATTTAACCTTGTGCAATACCCTAGATGCAGTTGTACCCTTAAAAACAAAAAACATTTGACATAAGGAACTAGCTCCCTGGTAAAAAGAAAATACCTGAGCTTTGAAGCAAGCTTCCAGAAAATTGTCTTCCGACTAAGACAGTGCCGTGCAGTATCGAAGAGACCGCACTGCTGCTCGATCATCCTATTTTTCCAACTTAACTAAGGAAAATAAGAACAATCCAAAATGTATTTTTGATACTGTCGAAAAGCTAACTAAAAAGCAGTATTCCCCAAGAGAGGAAAAATAATGAAAAGCTGTGGCGCAGCAACTCACTGCCTTCCTGAAGACAAACAATGTATACGAAACGCTTCAGTCTGGTTTTAAACCCCATCATAGCACTGAGACTGCACTTGTGACCTTTTAATGTCATCAGACAGAGGCTCTGTCCTCGTGCTCCTGGACTTTAGTGCTGCTTTTGATACCATCGATCAACCCCATTAATTTGAAGAGATTGGAAACCCAAATTGGTCTACATGGACAAGTTCTGGCCTGGTTTAGATCTTATCTGTCGGAAAGATATCAGTTTGTCTCTGTGGATGGTTTGTCCTCTGACAAATCAACTGTAAAATTCGGTGTTCCTCAAGGCTCTGTTTTAGAACCACTATTGTTTTCACTATATACACTGCTCAAAAAAATAAAGGGAACACTTAAACAACACAATGTAACTCCAATCATACTTGAAATCAAACTGTCCACTTAGGAAGCAACACTGATTGACAATATATTTCACATGCTGTTGTGCAAATGGAATAGACAACAGGTGGAAATTATAGGCAATTAGCAAGACACCCCCAATAAAGGAGTGGTTCTGCAGGTGGTGACCACAGACCACTTCTCAGTTCCTATGCTTCCTGGCTGATGTTTTGGTCACTTTTGAATGCTGGCGGTGCTTTCACTCTAATGGTAGCATGAGACAAAGTCTACAACCCACACAAGTGGCTCAGGTAGTGTAGCTCATCCAGGATGGCACATCAATGCGAGCTGTGGCAAGAAGGTTTGTCAGCGTAGTGTCCAGAGCATGGAGGCGCTACCAGGAGACAGGCCAGTACATCAGGAGACGTGGAGGAGGCCGTAGGATGGCAACAACCCAGCAGCAGGACCGCTACCTCCGCCTTTGTGCAAGGAGGAGCAGGAGGAGCACTGCCAGAGCCCTGCAAAATGACCTCCAGCAGGCCACAAATGTGCATGTGTCTGCTCAAACGGTCAGAAACAGACTCCATGAGGGTGGTATGAGGGCCCGACATCCACAGGTGGGGGTTGTGCTTACAGCCCAACACCGTGCAGGACGTTTGGCATTTGCCAGAGAACACCAAGATTGGCAAATTCGCCACTGGTGCCCTGTGCTCTTCACAGATGAAAGCAGGTTCACACTCAGCACATGTGACAGACGTGACAGAGTCTGGAGACGCAGTGGAGAACGTTCTGCTGCCTGCAACATCCTCCAGCATGACCAGTTTGGCGGTGATCAGTCATGGTGTGGGGTGGCATCTCTTTGGGGAGCCGCACAGCGGAGGTAGCCAGAGGCAGAGGTAGCCTGACTGCCATTAGGTACTGAGATGAGATCCTCAGACCCCTTGTGAGACCATATGCTGGTGCAGTTGGCCCTGGGTTCCTCGTAATGCAATACAATGCTAGACCTCATGTGGCTGGAGTGTGTCAGCAGTTCCTGCAAGAGGAAGGCATTGATACTATGGACTGGCCTGCCCGTTCCCCAGACCTGAATCCAATTGAGCACATCTGGGACATCATGTCTCGCTCCATCCACCAACGCCACGTTACACCACAGACTGTCCAGGAGTTGGCGGATGCTTTAGTCCAGGTCTGGGAGGAGATCCCTCAGGAGACCAATATGCATATCCTTGATTCAAGTCCTGAGCTACAGGCAGTTAGATTTGGGTATGTCATTTTAGGCGGAAATTGAGATGGAGGTTCCGATCCTCAAGAGATTTTAACCTCCCCTACACGCACTCTTGTTGACTTATTGGCTGTTCTAAGGCCAGCTACTACTACAGCCTTGCAGTGTGGTAAAGTACTTAAGTAAAAATACTTTAAAGTACGACTTAAGTAGTTTTTTGAGGGATCTGTACTTTACTTGACTAGTTACAGTTGAAGTCAGAAGTTTCCATACACCTTAGCCAAATACATTTAAACTCAGTTTTTCACAATTCCTGACATTTAATCCTAGTACAAATTCCCTGTTTTAGGTCAGTTAGGATCACCACTTTATTTTAACAATGTGAAATGTCAGAATAATAGTAGAGAGAATGATTTATTTCAGCTTTTATTTCTTTCATCACATTCCCAGAGGGTCAGAAGTTTACATACACTCAATTAGTATTTGGTAGCATTGCCTTTAATTGTTTAACGTGGGTCAAACGTTTTGGGTAGCCTTCCACAAGCTTCCCCAATAAGTTGGGTGGATTTTGGCCCCATTCCTCCTGACAGAGCTGGTGTAACTGAGTCAGGTTTGTTGGCCTGCTTGCTGCACATGCTTTTTCAGATCTGCCCACAAATATTCTATAGGGTTGAAGTCAGGGCTTTGTGATGGCCAATCCAATACCTCGACTTTGTTGTCTTGAAGCCATTTTGTCACAACTTTGGAAGTATGTTTGGGGTCATTGTCCATTTATTAAGACCCATTTGCAACCAAGCTTTAACTTCCTGACTGATGTCTTCCTGACTGATGCTGCCACCCGTGCTTCATGGTTGGGATGGTGTTCTCTCCCCCTTTTTCCTCCAAACCAGAGGACATTTCTCCAAAAAGTATGATCTTTGTCCCCATGTGCAGTTGCAAACCCTAGTCTGGCTTTTTATGGCGGTTTTGGAGCAGTGGCTTCTTCCTTGCAGAATGGTCTTTCAGGTTATGTCGATATTTTACTCGTTTTACTGTGGATACAGATACTTTTGTACCTGTTTCCTCCAGCACCTTCACAAGGTTGTTTGCCCTTCTTCTGGGATTTATTCACACTTTTTGCACCAAAGTACGTTCATCTCTAGGAGACAGAGCGCGTCTCCTTCCTGAGCGGTATGACGGCTGCGTGGTCCCATGGTGTTTATACTTGCGTACTATTGTTTGTACAGATGAACGTGGTACCTTCAGGCATTTGGAAATTGCTCCCAAGGATGAACCATACTTGTGGAGGTCTACATATTTTTTTCTAAAGGTCTTGGCTGATGTATGATTTTCCCATGATGTCAAGCAAAGAGGCACTGAGTTTGAAGGTATGCCTTGAAATACCTCCACAGGTACACCTCCAATTGACTCAAATGATGTCACTTAGCCAATCAGAAGCTTCTAAAGTCATGACATCATTTCTGGAATTTTCCAAGTTGTTTAAAGCACAGTCAACTTAGTGTATGTACACTTCTGACCCACTGGAATTGTGATACAGTGAATTATAAGTGAAATAATCTGTCTGTAAACAATTGTTGGAAAAATTACTTGTGTCTTGCACGAAGTAGATGTCCTAACTGATTTGCCAAAACTATAGTTTGTTAACAAGAAATTTGTGGAGTGGTTGAAAAACAAGTGTTAATGACTTCAACTATATATCTTTGCCAACTTTTACTTTTATTTCACTACATTCTTTTTAAAAAATTGGAGAGAAAATGGTGCCGTCTGGTTTGCTTAATATAAGGAATTTGAAATGATTTATACTCTGACTTTGATACCTGTCACGGATCCCTCTGGAGCTTTTGATTGCGCACACCTGACCTCTATTCCCACTGATTCTATTTGTATATACGTCCCGGGTGTTAATCATTGTGCGCTTGTGTTATTTATTCGAGGTACTCCTCACTCTTTTGTTTTGGGATTCTACCCTGTGTTTTGTATGGTGTTTGTTTGGTCTTCGTCCCCGTGCCTTTACACGGCCGTGGGCTTAATACAAATCCATAATACGCATTCCTGCGCCTGTCTCCCAAAACTCGTTAATACTAACGTTACACATAAGTACATTTAAGCAATTCCATTTACTTTTGATCCTTAAGTATATTTTAAACCAAATTTGACTTTTATTTGAGTCATTTTCTATTAAGGTATCTTTACTTTTACTCAAGTATGATAATCTTAATTGTCACTTAGCGGGGAGTGAGCATGGGTTGGCGGATGGAGCGATATGGAGCGGAGGGAAAGAGACATGGAGGGATCATTATGCTGTTGAGGAGGTTTGGATGGGAGGCCCATTATCCGAAGGCTCTCCATCTCTTTGTCTGTCTGTCTGGTTACATTTTCATGAACTCTGGAGTAGGCGACGACAGTTAGGCTTACTACACAATGTATCTGTTTTATCTACTGCTTTACACTTTGTGAAGCCTTGATGTCAATTAAAAGGATCACCCAATAAAGGTTCATTTCTGACACTAACACTTTAGATGCTCTAGAGACTATCTACAGACCATCAGTAACATTTCAACTAACTATCTACTAACCCGAATCTTAACCTTTATTCTACACTTGAACCCTAAGCATAACCTTAGCAAGCAGTTGCTTATCAACAGATAGTTAGGTGGTAGTATGACCATCTCTAGAGCATCTACAAATGGACAATCTGGACGATCCAGATAGAGTGTGAACCCTATTTCTTCTTTAACATATCATTGCGTGTCTTTTTCTCTCGCTCTGTCTCTCTCCACTCTCTCTCTCTCTCTCTCTCTCTATGCCTTGTGGTGTTGTTGCCAGTATGTATTGATGCCATTATTGAGTGATGGTAGTGCAGCCAGCTCACGGTGGAGTGTCTGTCTCCTCACTGTCACCTGCCAGGTGTCCTGTGGCGTCAGCCTGGCTGTGTGTGTGTGTGTGTGTGTGTGTGTGTATGTGTGTGTGTGTGTGTGTGTGTGTGTGTGTGTGTGTGTGTGTGTTCTATGGAGTAAGGGAAGGAGGTAGTGAGGGAGTGAGGGAACAGGAGAAAGACAGAGGGAAAGAAAAGGGGGGAGAGAGAAAGAGAAAAGAAAGAGAAGATGTGTAGCTCATAGACCTGAGAACATCAATCTACAGCACATGCAAACGTCCGTCTGTATGATTTGTCATGTGTGTGTTTTGCCTTCCCACCCTGTCCCTGTCTGTTGTGTACTCGTCCCTGAGTGTTGACACGACGCTATAGAAGAGGCCATTCCAATGATATTACAGGTAAGTGGCAGGCAGCTCCACACTCACACTAGGGCTGGGAACTGCCAGGGACCTCACGATATTATCACGATACGCGATGTGTTACGATTCTCAGGATTCTCAGGATTCTATATGCGTTATGATTTTATATGTGATTTTAGTGTTCCAAACATATTGCTCACCATATGTCTGCTGCAGAGAGACAAGAGAGTCATGAGAAAACTAGTTTTGACCAGTCATGGAAATAAAAGTGCTGAAAACAAATTGTCTCCCTATTTAAAAATATGACGGAGAACAACTTACGAAGAAAATTATCTGAGTTTTGGTGCAGGTACAGACAGCTAACTAGCGCAAAAATGATATTGTCAAGATGATACTATACAATATATTGTCAAAAATAACATTTTGACATTTTTCCCACATCACTAACACATGCAAACACAAACACACATGCAAACACACCCCCAGCGTATACCAAGTCATCAGATTATGTGGCCTTCCATATTCCTATTCCATAAAAAAGAAACTAAATACAAAGAAATTATATATTTTTCTCTGTACCACAGTAGGGGTCTCGTATGCATGGCTGGGTCAAGCTGAATTGGGCGGATGTTTAAACAGATCTGTTAGAAACAGCAGGGGGCCTGGTGGGTAAAAGAGAGGAGGTGGAGGGGTGAGAGAGAGGGAGGAGATAGAGGGGTGAGAGAGAGGGAGGAGGTGGAGGGGTGAGAGAGAGGGAGGAGGTGGAGGGTGAGAGAGAGGGAGGAGGTGGAGGGGTGAGAGAGAGGGAGGAGGTGGAGGGGTGAGAGAGAGGGAGGAGGTAGAGGGGTGAGAGAGAGGGAGGAGGTGGAGGGGTGAGAGAGAGGGAGGAGGTGGAGGGTGAGAGAGGGAGGAGGTGGAGGGTGAGAGAGAGGGAGGAGATGGAGGGGTGAGAGAGAGGGAGGAGGTGGAGGGTGAGAGAGGGAGGAGGTAGAGGGGTGAGAGAGAGGGAGGAGTTGGAGGGTGAGAGAGAGGGAGGAGGTGGAGGTGTGAGAGAGAGGGAGTAGGTGGAGGGTGAGAGAGAGGGAGGAGGTGGAGGGTGGAAGGGAGGGAGGAGGTGGAGAGAGAGGGAGGAGGTGGAGGGGTGAGAGAGAGGGAGGAGGTGGAGGGTGAGAGAGAGGGAGGAGGTGGAGGGGTGAGAGAGAGGGAGGAGGTGGAGGGGTGAGAGAGAGGGAGGGAGGAGGTGGAGAGAGAGGGAGGAGGTGGAGGGGTGAGAGAGAGGGAGGAGGTGGAGGGGTGAGAGAGAGGGAGGAGGTGGAGGGGTGAGAGAGAGGGAGGAGGGGGAGGGTGAGAGAGAGGGAGGAGGTGGAGGGTGAGAGAGAGGGAGGAGGTGGAGGGTGAGAGAGAGGGAGGAGGTGGAGGGGTGAGAGAGAGGGAGGAGATGGAGGGGTGAGAGAGAGGGAGGAAGCGGAGGGGTGGAAGGGAGTGAGGAGGTGGAGGGTGGAAGGGAGGGAAGAGGTGGAGGGGTGAGAGAGAGGGAGGAGGTGGAGGGGTGAGAGAGAGGGAGGAGGCAGAGGGGTGAGAGAGAGGGAGGAGGTGGAGGGTGGAAGGGAGGGAGCAGGTGGAGGGTGGAAGGGAGGGAAGAGGCGGAGGGGTGGAAGGGAGGGAGGAGGTGGAGGGTGGAAGGGAGGGAAGAGGCGGAGGGATGAGAGAGAGGGAGGAGGCGGAGGGGTGGAAGGGAAGGGAGGAGGCAGAGGGGTGAGAGAGAGGGAGGAGGTGGAGGGTGGAAGGGAGGAGGTGGAGGGGTGGAAGGGAGGGAGGAGGCAGAGGGGTGAGAGAGAGGGAGGAGACAGAGGGGTGAGAGAGAGGGAGGTGCACACAAGACCTTTGCATCTGTATTTAGCTAATTAGGTGTTATTTCAGGGACAGGAGGTCCGTGGCACCTTAATTGAGGAGGACGGGCTCGTGGTAATGAATGGAGCGGAATTGGTGGAATGGTATCAAATAAATCCAACACATGGTTTCCATGTTTTTGATGCCATTCCATTTGCTCTGTTCCAGACATTACTATGAGCCGTCCTCCTCTCAGCAGCCTCCACTGATTTCAGCTGCCATTTCTTATAACCGCTGTATGGAGGAGCTCACACAACCAGCCTGTCAGGAGTAGAAGGGGGAACAGAACGAGAGGAATAAAATAATAGGAGGGGGAACAGGAAAAGAAGAAGGAAGAAAGGAATAACACTGACACTGGAAAAAGACAAGGTGAGGCAAAAGAAGAGGAAGAAAAATAATGGGGTGGGGGAGTATGGAGGGAGTGCTATAGCACAGACACTGAAGACATCTCAAATGCTAAACCATTCATTTTTATTGGGATGTATTCTGTACTGCTCAGTAAGCTGCTAGCGCCAAAAGCCTTACTGGGTTAGTGTTATGTGATGTTGAATTTGGAGCATGCTATGCTAGCAGTAACTGGGCAGGGTCTATGCCCAGGCTGTGTGTGTGTGTGTACTCGTGCAAGCGTGTCTTCGCACCTGTGTGTGTGTGTGTGTGCCCCCTCGTGTGTGCCCATGCTATGCCCAATGCCAGTTTCCTGTCGGAGTATGCCCGCACTCCCTGGGATGATCAGTCATGCTATTTGTAAGCAGGAGAGAGAGCAGGAGAGAGCTTAGCCACATGCCGACCTGTCGCCCACTGACTACTCTAATTATGTTTTTAGCACGTGGCCAATCATGGACCACTGCTCTCTTAAACACAGCTCTGACTGAGCTAGAGAGGAAGAAATGATTTGTCATGTGTGTGTTTTGCCTTCCCACCCTGTCCCTGTCTGTTGTGTACTCGTCCCTGAGTGTTGACACGACGCTATAGAAGAGGCCATTCCAATGATATTACAGGTAAGTGGCAGGCAGAGAGTCATGAGAAAACTAGTTTTGACCAGTCATGGAAATAAAAGTGCTGAAAACAAATTGTCTCCCTATTTAAAAATATGACGGAGAACAACTACGAAATAAATTATCTGAGTTTTGGTGCAGGTACAGACAGCTAACTAGCGCAAAAACGATATTGTCAAGATGATACTATACAATATATTGTAAAAAATAATATACATTTTTCCCACATCGCTAACAAACACACACACACACACACACACACACACACACACACACACACACACACGCACACACACACACACACACACATACAAACATTCCCCTTTCACATTCCCCTTAATCACGCCACAGCCACACACTCAGATAAGCTACATACCTATTTCAGGAAGAGGACACTCAATATACACACCTAACCGGTATACTTCAGACCCACATACCCACCACAGCATACGTGTTTGCATAACAACTGCCTCCTTCTATTTCCAGAAGCTGCACTCAAGTTCAAGAATGGAAAGGAGATTACATGTGGTCTGAAAAAAACATGTATTTTATTTTTACCACTGGAGACAACAACATAATTATAAGTCTTGATTTAGCTTTCAGTGCTCGGCTCAGGGATGGTTTGTCTCGCCGACATGCTCCTGTGGCATTAGGGCGTGGAATAGGTTAGGCTTCAGCATGGGGGAGGAGAGGAGATGGGTGAACTGCATGTGTAACAGTTTATTTTTTGTCTGCTTTTGAAAATAAGCCATCTTGACAAAAATAAGAAAACAACAATATATCTCCCCACCTGATAACACTCCTACCTGAGCACCTACCTGATCACCCTCTTACCCGATCACCTTCCTACCTGATCACCTTCCTACCTGTTCACCCTCCTACCCGATCACCCTCATACCTGATCACCTAACTGATCACCTGATCCCCCTCCTACCTGATCACCGTTCTACCTGATCACCTTCCTACCTGATCACCATCCTACCTGATCACCTACCCGATCACCCTCCTACCGGATCACCTTCCTACCTGATCACCTGATCACCCTCCTACCGGATCACCATCCTACCTGATCATCTTCCTACCTGATCACCTTCCTACCTGAACACCTTCCTACCTGATCACCATCCTACCTGATCACCTACCTGATCACTTGATCACCCTCTTACCTAAGCACCTACCTGATCACCTGATCACACTCCTGATCACCTTCCTACCTGATCACCTGATCACCTTCCTACCTGATCACCTACCTGATCACCTGATCACCTTCCTACCTGATCACCCTTCTACCTGATCACCTTCTACCTGATCACCTACCTGATCACCCTCCTACCTGATCACCTACCTGATCACCTGATCACCCTCCTACCTGACACCCTCTTACCTGATCACCCTACTACCTGATCACCTTCCTACCCGATCACCTACCTGATCACCTGATCACCCTCCTACCTGAGGACAGGCTCATGTTAATGACTGGAGTGGATTCTGTGGAATGGTATCAAATACACCAAACACATGGTTTCCAGGTGTTTGATGCCATTCCATTTGCTCCGTTCCAGCCATTATTTTGAACCGTCCTCCCCTCAGCAGCCTCCACTGACAGGTTTGTCTGTCTGTCTCTGAATGGTTCATTCCAATAGGCCTATATAGGACTTATTAACCGCAGCTCCAAGGGCTGTACAATTAGTGTGTAGGAGGGGTGACGCTAAGGTCATTGTAAGAACCCCCTCCTGTTGGGTTATGGCATTAAAGGGAGTGGTTGGTGTTGTCTATCAGAATGACTGAAGGGAGGAAGGGATGGAGGGTGAGAGAGAGCGAGAGCGAGAGAGAGACCGACAGACTGTCAGACAGCCAGCAAGACAGACAGACAGAAATATAGAGGCAGACAGACAGACAGACAGACAGACAGACAGACAGACAGACAGCCAGACAGACAGACAGACAGACAGACAGACAGACAGACAGACAGACAGACAGACAGACAGACAGACAGACAGACAGACAGACATACAGAAATATAGAGACAGACAGACAGACAGACAGACAGACAGAAATATAGAGACAGACAGACAGACAGACATAGAGAGACAGACAGAGGCACTGACTCCTCCCTGTCTGTCCTAATTGTTGCTCTCTTGCTCTGCTGTCATACCTGAAGGTCACAGCCATCCCTCAACCTGTCACACCCGTCACCACTGTGTCACCACTGTGTCAACACCGAGCGCATCATGACAAGACACAACACTGCTTGACATGCAATACAGACATGGAGACACTCGCAATGCACGCACAAACGGACACACGTGCACACACATGCATGCATGCAAGCACACGCACGTGCACGCACACCACCCTTCCGGTGTATTCAGGTTAGATGTATAAAATCCAACTGTCCAATATTTTTGAACACTGCTGTGTGGACGTATACATGACGCTGATAAGCCTTTAAGTGCCCACAGGGAGTTGAGAGCCTGAATGCAAAGCAGGCTAGAGAGCAGCAGAATAGCTTTCACTCTACAATTACCATGGTCACCCTGTTTCTGTTCTTTCTTACCTGCTGCTTTCTCATAAAGAAAAGTTGAGAAAAAGATCGGAGCCAAATGGGCTCCTGTGATGCATTGTCCTGGCAACAAGAATGCTGTCATTGTGGAAAGGGCAGAATGGCCTTTGCCAAGCCGAGGCTGAGACAGAGCAGGAGCGGGGCCCATGACACAAAAGCCCCAGTACCTGCCATTTGGGTCACAGGCAGGGGTCACAGTCTGCCCCACTCATTTCCGCTCACCCCCTCTCCCTCCTACTCTATCTTTCTCCAAATAATTTCTTTGCCCACTTAGGCAAGCGAACAAGCAGTACCATCTGAGGCACCTGAGTCAAAGCATGGAAAATGAATTACCTTTTGAAGTCATGTGGTGCTCAGAGAGAGAGAGAGAGAGAAAGAGAGAGAGACAGAGAGAGATAGAGACAGAGAGAGAGAGAGAGAGAGAGAGAGAGAGAGAGAGACAGAGAGAGAGAGAGACAGAGACAGAGACAGAGACAGAGAGATAGAGACAGAGAGAGAGAGACAGAGAGAGACAGAGAGAGAGAAAAGGGAAGCATTTTTTTCCACTCCCTTCATTTCTCAGTGAAGATGTGATGTGATAATTATTACTTAAAATGCTTATGTGGTGCTGACTCAAAACTAAATGACAAGTCACATCAACTCGTAATCTGGACAAGAGGAACACCTACGTGAGAATGCTGTTCATCGACAACAGCTCAGCATTTAACACCATAGTACACTCCAAACTCGTCATCAAGCTCGAGACCCTGGCTCTCGACCCCGCCCTGTGCAACTGGGTACTGGACTTCCTGACCGCCCCCAGGTGGTGAGGGTAGGTAATAACTTCTCCACCCCGCTGATCCTCAACAATGGGGCCCCACAAGGGTGCGTTCTGAGCCCTCTCCTGTACTCCCTGTTCACCCACGACTGCGTGGCCATGCACGCCTCCAACTCAATCATCAAGTTTGCAGACGACACTACAGTGGTAGGCTTTATTACCAACAACGACGAGACGGCCTACAGGCAGGAGGTGAGGGCCCTTGAAGTGTGGTGTCAGGAAAATAACCTCACACTCAACGTCCGTTTGAGGATGCCCCACAGATGCTCAATAGGGTTTAGGTCTGGAGACATGCTTGGCCAGTCCATCACCTTTACCCTCAGCTTCTTTAGAAAGGCAGTGGTCGTCTTGGAGGTGTGTTTGGGGTTGTTATCATGTTGGAATACTGCCCTGCGGCCCAGTCTCCGAAGGGAGGGGATCATGCTCTGCTTCACACGCTTTACACCATCTGAACCAAATAAAGTTTATCTTGGTCTCATCAGACCACAGGACATGGTTCCAGTAATCCATGTCCTTAGTCTGCTTGTCTTCAGCAAACTGTTTGCGGGCTTTCTTGTGCATCATCTTTAGAAGAGTCTTCCTTCTGGGACATGCAGACCAATTTGATGCAGTGTACGGCGTATGGTCTGAGCACTGACAGGCTGACCCCCCACCCCTTCAACCTCTGCAGCAATGCTGGCAGCACTCATACGTCTATTTCCCAAAGACAACCTCTGGATATGATGCTGAGCACGTGCACTCAACTTCTTTGGTCGACCATGGCGAGGCCTGGTCTGAGTGGAACCTGTCCAGTTAAACCGCTGTATGGTCTTGGCCACCGTGCTGCAGCTCAGTCTCAATTTCATACTCAAATATTTACAAAAATGTGAGGGGTGTACTCACTTTTGTGATATACTGTATATACTGTACTCTATACCATCTCCTGCATCTTGCCATTTTGATGTAATACATGTATCACTAGCCACTTTAAACAATGGCACTTTTATATGTTTACATACCCTACATTACTCATCTCATATGTATATACTGTACCCGATACCATCTACTGCATCTTGCCTATTCCGTTCTGTACCATCACACATTCATATATTTTCTTATGTACATATTCTTCATTCCTATACACTTGTGTGTATAAGGTAGTTGTGAAATTGTTAGGTTAGATTACTCGTTGGTTATTACTGCATTGTCGGAACTAGAAGCACAAGCATTTCGCTACACTCGCATTAACATCTGCTAAACATGTTTATGTGACAAATAAAATTTGATTTGATGTAGGGTATGTAAACATTATATGAAGTGGCATTGTTTAAAGTGGCTAGTGATACATTTATTACATAAATTTTTCCATTATTAAAGTGGCTGGAGTTGAGTCAGTATGTTGGCAGAAGCCACTCAATGTTAGTGATGGCTGTTTAACAGTCTGATGGCCTTGAGATAGAAGCTGTTTTTCAGTCTCTCGGTCCCTGCTTTGATGCACCTGTACTGACTTCGCCTTCTGGATGATAGCGGGGTAAACAGGCAGTGGCTCGGGTGGGAGAGAGACAGAGAGAGAGAGAGAGACAGAGAGAGAGAGAGAGAGAGAGAGAGAGAGAGAGAGAGAGAGAGAGAGAGAGACTTTTTTCCCAGCATGCTCTACTGCAGCTATGTTATTGGGAAATTGTTTTTAATATCTATGTTTTTCCATGTACATTGAGTGACTGATTGATTAATCTTATGCTACATTTTACTAAACTAATCCAATCCTTTAGTTACAATTCAATAGGAATTAAATATCACTTTGCAAGCCAGCATCATGTGAGGTATGGTTTGCAAAATTCTGGTCAATTTCCCAGGTTTCCAAGGAGTCATCCAACCGGGATTTGCAAAGTCACATCAACAAGGATTTCTTGGGATATCTGGGAATTTGGTGAAAGTTACTGGACTCTTTCTAGGCCTCAACACATGGCCTTATGCGATATGTAATGTCATAAAGAGCTTAATTAGAATGACACACTGCACATAGAACGTCACTTGGTGAAGGCCACGGGACTGAAAAGGAGATAATTAAACAACCATGTCTCTGTCACTAACAAAGACAATCATGGGTGGTATCTTTACAATTATACTGGAGGTGTGGCTTAGTAGTACTCAAAATGTTTAAGCTGATACAACTGAAATCTGGGCCCCTACAGGGTCACAGTGACTATCGGTTAGAGTAATGACTACAAAATCCCTTTATGTAACTGTACTCAGATATATTACAGTTTTTCTCAATTGCTAAAACACTAAAACCCATTGGCTGAACAAAGTTCTCAGTTGCCTGGACTCATCTAGCTAATTATGCCTTAAACCATTTCACATGGTTTGCAGATCTCACTTAGACTTTTCAGCAAAACTCTAAACACATTATCATTCTCAAAACACATTCTGCACTCTAATGCACATGTCATCCATACTGGTAAACACAAGTGGCAACAATCAAATACAAATAGAGAACATATGTCATTGATTGAACACAATCACTCAAAATTGATTTAACCTGTTTCAAATGATGCAACACAACCAATATAAGCCAGTTCAGAGAGCAAACAGGTTGTTGAAGGTGGGAAGGAGAAAGTCTGAGAATGGATACTGTAGTACAGTGCATTGTAGGCTGTATACTGTACAATGGACAAATTGTATGGCCCTGAACATTGTGCTTTCCATTTATTAACAGTACTGACTGCTCAATAGATTTTGACTGGTTGCAGGTTCATATCAACAAAGAACAAGAACTACAGTATCACAGAGACAAATGACAAGTTTGTGAGATGCAGGGTGCAGTACTGTAAAAATAGGGATACAAGGAGGAGGAAGAACAAAAAACTAAATTGCAAAGAGCAAAGCAGAGTAGTAATTTCTGATCCATTTTGAGCTACTATGATAGAACATGTTTTCGTTCATCAAAGGACAATGACGGAAAAATATTAATCTTTTTTTAAATTAAAAATGTACTTCTCCCTGAGGATTGTATGTTTTAAACAATGTGATTGCTATTTTTCGGTGTATTGTTTACTGACTGCTTGAGAGTGTATATCATTTTGATCACTTTGTTTATGATTTGAGAGCAGTGTTTGATTTTGAACACAGGTAAAACTGTTTTGAGGCGAATGTTTCATTTTGCAAGAGGAGTCAGAGGTTATGTATATAGTGCTTGAAGATGAGGTTTTGTGTTTAATGTTTTCAGGAAATGGAGCAATGTTTCAGAAATTGTGTTTTAGCAATTGAGACAAACTGTAAGTGCATAGTTAATTCAAAAGTAAGTAATGACAGCATATTGGGGTTGACAGTGTTGTGATAGGACAGAGACAGATGGGGTGTCTAGGAGAACAGTAGTAGGACAGAGACAGATGGGGTGTCTAGGAGAACAGTAGTAGGACAGTGTTGTGATAGGACAGAGACAGATGTGGTGTCTAGGAGAACAGTAGTAGGACAGTGTTGTGATAGGACAGAGACAGATGGGGTGTCTAGGAGAACAGTAGTAGGACAGTGTTGTGATAGGAAGGAGACAGATGTGGTGTCTAGGAGAACAGTAGTAGGACAGTGTTGTGATAGGACAGAGACAGATGGGGTGTCTAGGAGAACAGTAGTAGGACAGTGTTGTGATAGGACAGAGACAGATGGGGTGTCTAGGAGAACAGTAGTAGGACAGTGTTGTGATAGGACAGAGACAGATGGGGTGTCTAGGAGAACAGTAGTAGGACAGTGTTGTGATAGGACAGAGACAGATGTGGTGTCTAGGAGAACAGTAGTAGGACAGTGTTGTGATAGGACAGAGACAGATGGGGTGTCTAGGAGAACAGTAGTAGGACAGAGACAGATGGGGTGTCTAGGAGAACAGTAGTAGGACAGAGACAGATGTGGTGTCTAGGAGAACAGTAGTAGGACAGAGACAGATGGGGTGTCTAGGAGAACAGTAGTAGGACAGAGACAGATGGGGTGTCTAGGAGAACAGTAGTAGGACAGAGACAGATGGGGTGTCTAGGAGAACAGTAGTAGGACAGTGTTGTGATAGGACAGAGACAGATGTGGTGTCTAGGAGAACAGTAGTAGGACAGTGTTGTGATAGGACAGAGACAGATGGGGTGTCTAGGAGAACAGTAGTAGGACAGAGACAGATGGGGTGTCTAGGAGAACAGTAGTAGGACAGTGTTGTGATAGGACAGAGACAGATGTGGTGTCTAGGAGAACAGTAGTAGGACAGTGTTGTGATAGGACAGAGACAGATGTGGTGTCTAGGAGAACAGTAGTAGGACAGTGTTGTGATAGGAAGGAGACAGATGTGGTGTCTAGGAGAACAGTAGTAGGACAGTGTTGTGATAGGACAGAGACAGATGGGGTGTCTAGGAGAACAGTAGTAGGACAGTGTTGTGATAGGACAGAGACAGATGTGGTGTCTAGGAGAACAGTAGTAGGACAGTGTTGTGATAGGTCAGAGACAGATGTGGTGTCTAGGAGAACAGTAGTAGGACAGTGTTGTGATAGGACAGAGACAGATGTGGTGTCTAGGAGAACAGTAGTAGGACAGTGTTGTGATAGGACAGAGACAGATGTGGTGTCTATGAGAACAGTAGTAGGACAGTGTTGTGATAGGACAGAGACAGATGTGGTGTCTAGGAGAACAGTAGTAGGACAGTGTTGTGATAGGACAGAGACAGATGTGGTGTCTAGGAGAACAGTAGTAGGACAGTGTTGTGATAGGACAGAGACAGATGTGGTGTCTAGGAGAACAGTAGTAGGACAGTGTTGTGATAGGACAGAGACAGATGTGGTGTCTAGGAGAACAGTAGTAGGACAGTGTTGTGATAGGACAGAGACAGATGTGGTGTCTAGGAGAACAGTAGTAGGACAGTGTTGTGATAGGACAGAGACAGATGTGGTGTCTAGGAGAACAGTAGTAGGACAGTGTTGTGATAGGACAGAGACAGATGTGGTGTCTAGGAGAACAGTAGTAGGACAGTGTTGTGATAGGACAGAGACAGATGTGGTGTCTAGGAGAACAGTAGTAGGACAGTGTTGTGATAGGACAGAGACAGATGTGGTGTCTAGGAGAACAGTAGTAGGACAGTGTTGTGATAGGACAGAGACAGATGGGGTGTCTAGGAGAACAGTAGTAGGACAGTGTTGTGATAGGAAGGAGACAGATGTGGTGTCTAGGAGAACAGTAGTAGGACAGTGTTGTGATAGGACAGAGACAGATGGGGTGTCTAGGAGAACAGTAGTAGGACAGTGTTGTGATAGGACAGAGACAGATGTGGTGTCTAGGAGAACAGTAGTAGGACAGTGTTGTGATAGGACAGAGACAGATGTGGTGTCTAGGAGAACAGTAGTAGGACAGTGTTGTGATAGGACGGAGACAGATGCGGTAAGATGTGTAGGGGAGTGCTCAGCCTACTTCAACAGAGCTAGAGAAACATACTTTACACTAATAAAAGGGAGGAGGGGGAGGAGGCAGGCAATTTTAGAGCCATTTTATGGTGTAGAGAGTACAGTTATCTTCTCTAACTACCTTGGAGAAATGTCTCATTTCACATTGCAAACACCAGGCTGATATACAACAGAATCATTGAACCTTAAAAACTACACTACCCATGAAGTTCAAACAGTCATGCTGGAGATTGAAGGACAGAGGTCATGTTATCTCTATGTGTCCTGGGATATACACTGACAGTACAAAACATTAACAACACCTGCTCTTTTCATGACATAGACTGACCAGTTGAATCCAGGTGAAAGCCATGATCCATTATTGATGTCACCTGTTAAATCCACACCGGTGTGTGTCAATAACTGCAACACTGCTGGGTTTTCATGCTCAACAGTTTCCTGTGTGTATCAAAATGGTCCACCACGCATAGTACATCCAGACAACTTGCCACAACTGTGGGAACATGGGCCAGTATCCCTGGGTAACACTTTGGACACCTTGTAGAGTCTATGCCCCGATTAATTGAGGCTGTTCTGAGGGCAAAAGAGGGTGCAACTCAATATTAGGAAGGTGTTCCTAATGTTTTGCATTCACACTCAGTGTACATACTGTAGGCCAACATCCAGGTGAAGACATGGAGTTTTTTTAAGGGAGGATCAGTTGAGAGGATATGAGTCCCAGAAATTGTTGTCTTTAGACTTGTGGTGAATGGTGAGGAACAGCACAGTATGAATGTGAGTAGAGAGAGAGAGGTAGAGCGAGAAATAGAGGGAGAGAGAGGGGGTAAAGAGAGAGAAGGATATACAGTATCGAGAGAGAGAGAGAGAGAGAGAGAGAGAGAGATACAGTATCGATCGAGAGAGAGAGAGGTAGATCGAGAAATAGAGGGAGAGAAAGGGGGTAAAGAGAGAGAAGGATATACAGTATCGAGAGTGAGAGAGAGAGAGAGAGAGAGAGAGAGAGAGAGAGAGAGAGAGAGAGAGAGAGGGGGGTAAAGAAAGAGAAGGATATACATTATCTAGAGAGAGAGAGAGAGAGTTTTTGAGTTTTTATAAAACCTTTATTTTTTACTCAAGTGTTAACATAAATAATGACACACTGCCTTTTCAGAAATGAAATAACAAATGTAATTCCTAAACAAAAATAAATACATAACATATACATTCAACTTATTTCAGCAGCAAAAAATAATTTACCCTCCTCTACAAAACAAAGCGCTCCTTCGTAGGCCCACTTCTCCTCAAATAATAGGAGATCTTTTACAGCTGAAAAGAACTCAAAATCTACTTTTATTCTTGCTTTCACTAAACCTTTAAAAACACATCTTACATCCTGCCCATATCCCATTTCTATCTTATGTTTCCTACTCAGAAAAATTGACATCTTAGCTTGTCCCAAAATAAAATTTAACATTTGACATTTTCTTTTCTGTTGTTTACTATATTGAAACCCCAAAATAAAAACAGTGTTATTGAAAAACTCCCCTACAGCTTTAAACAAAGATTCCAACATTTCCAATAGCGATTTTATCCTCTCACACTCCATAAAACAGTGAAAAATGATTTCTCTTATATTACAAAAAGGACATCCATCTCTAACATCTGAGTTAATAACAGATACAAAAGCATTAATTGCAATGATGCCATGTAAAACCCTCCATTGCATATCACCAGTACCCTTTTGTAACGGTGGCTTGTACAGTGCTCTCCATGCTGGCTTTACCTTGTCATCAATGCCCAATTTTACCCTCCATGGAGTATCTTTTCTATTTTTCAATTTATCTTTATTCAACACCTTGACACACCCCCTATACAATTCCTTCCCATTCACCTCATCCAAACCCACCTCCTCCAACCCTCTCAAATCCAGCAATACCGCCTTTCTTTCTGACTCTGGGATATTTGGTGTAATCCCTAGTTTTGGAAATGAGACGTCTTCATCTTGCACCTTCTTCTTGTGGCTACTAAGCATATCCCATTCTTCCGCTGACAGAGCCTTCCTACAGCTCCCCAGCATTTGTCCGACAATCCTTTCCGACCTCATCCCCAAATGTTCTGCCACCCTTCTTCCATCCATTAAGGCGGGCCCAGCCATGGCCATTAACTGTCTTAAGGTGATGATTTTCCCCTTCACCAGAATCTTGGAGAAATGTGGAACAGCTGCAGTTGTACAATCCAGTCTTGCCCCATACACCAGAGGTTCCTCCAACAGCCAATGCACTGACTCCGCTGAAGTTCTTCTGGACACCTTCATTATGCTCCACACTCTGAGAAGGCCTCTATAAAACGGAGGTACTCCCTCCCTAGAAATCTGGCTACTATCAACCAGAAATAAAGCCTTCTTTAAACCTAATCCTCCAACCCGCTGTAATATAAGACCTGCCACCCCTCTCCACACCACATTTTCCGGTCCATAAAGCAGCCTTTGAATAAACTGAAACCGGAAAGCAGCAGCCCTACTAGCAAGATGTACAAGACCTTGTCCCCCCTCCTCTTTTGACAAATACAAAACACTTTGTGGAACCCAGTGATATTTATCCCAAAAGAAATCCACAATAATTGCCTGTATCTTAGCCAGAAGGCCAGATGGTGGTTCTAAAACTGACAACCGATGCCACAGTGCAGAGGCAATCATATTGTTAACTATAATAGTGCGCCCTCTATATGACATACGAGATAGTAACCAACGCCATCTCCTCATCCTCCCTTCCACCATTTCAACCACCCCACTCCAATTTTTTTCCATAGTCCCCTCATCTCCTAGATACACTCCAAGATACTTAAAACCTCCCTTACACCATTCTAGCCCCCCTGGCAAAGCCATGATCCCTCCAGACCATTCTCCAATCTGTAAAGCACAACTCTTTTCCCAATTTACCTTTGCAGAGGATATTCCCCTAAAACGATCAACCATTAGACTCAAGCTATCCACCTCCGCTTGATTTTTCACTAGCACAACTACATCATCAGCATAGGCTGAAAGACGAATAGGAGGAATATCCTCTGAAAGGCACACCCCTGCAATGCGACTTCTAATGCTATTTAGTAGTGGCTCTATAGCAATAGCATATAACATCCCAGACATAGAACATCCCTGCCTAATACCTCTACACACTTTAAAAGGAGCACTCAAACCACCGTTAACTTTCAATACACTTTCAATGTCACCATATATCACCTTTATCATGGCAATAAAACCAGAGCTGAACCCAAACGCCTCAAACGTGTGCCATAAATATTGATGTTCAACTCGGTCAAATGCCTTTTCCTGATCAATTGAAATTAGACCAGCATCCAACCCAATAGCCCTAGAGACGTCCAAAAAATCACGAATCAGAGAAATGTTATCCCCTATCTGCCTGCCAGGAACACAGTAGGACTGATCCGTATGTATGATTTGCCCCATCACCTCCCTCAGCCTGTTGGACAAAGCCTTTGACAATATCTTATAATCAGTACACAATAAAGCCACCGGCCTCCAGTTCTTCACCTCCCTCGGGTCACCCTTTTTGGGCAGTAGGGTGAGGACAGCCCTTCTGTAGCTTATTGGTAGTAACCCTCCGGTTAAACTATCATTAGCTACTTCTAACCAATCCTCTCCCAACATAGCCCAAAAAGACTTAAAAAAGTCAACGGGAAGCCCGTCAATGCCTGGTGCCCTTCCATTTTCCATGCCTTTTAATGCAGTGTATAAATCCTGCAAAGACAATGGTTGCTCAAGCTCAACCTGAGCTTCTGCAGGCACCTTTGGGAGCCCATCAAAGAACTGCTGTGTCACTGTTTTGTCCTCTTTGTACTCACACTTGTAGAGCTCAGCATAGAACTCTACTGCCCTCTTTCTAATTTCACTAGGGCTAGTGAGCTCTTGTCCAACAGCTGATTTGAGACAATTAATAATTTTTCTTTGTCCATTCTTTTTCTCTAAACCAAAGAAAAATTTGGATGAGGCATCCATTTCAGATATGCCCTGAAATTTACTTCTCACCAGTGCCCCCTGTGCTCTGATACCCAGCAGATCTGCCAATGCAGCTTTTCTCCTCTTGAGGGCCTGAGTATGGCCTCGATCTCCTGTGGTCTCAACCAACGTCATGAGTTCCACTATTTCAATCTCTAGGGCTTTCATTGATCTGGTGATATCCTTGGTGACATTCCTCGTGTATTGATTACAAAATTGTTGAATCTGGATTTTCCCTATATCCCACCATTGTTGAAGGGATACAAAACTGGCCTTTTGAGACCTCCACCTCTCCCAAAAAAAACTGAAACAGTTCCTGAAGTGAGCATCACTCAATAAAGTTATATTAAAATGCCAATATGCGCTTTTAGGTTTTACATCGTTAATGAACACCACCTCTGTTATTAAACAATGATCAGAAAATCCCACTGGAGTTATCACACTTGATTTACAGACCTGAGATTGATGCTCAAAAACATAAAACCTATCTAACCTGGCCATAGAGATGATGTTCTCTCTCACATGCGCCCAGGTGTACTGCCTTGTTCCTTCATGTTGACTCCGCCAAATATCACACAGTTCATTTGTTACAATAAGGCGTTTTAAAAACGTCCTTGAGGCTATATGAGGTTCTTGGTGATTTCTATCTAAATCACTAACTGTGCAGTTAAAATCCCCAGCAATAAACAAATAATCTTCTTTGTTACATTTCTCAATGGTATTTGATAATGTCTCTAAAAAACATACCCTCTCAACTGTCACCACTGGGGCATATACATTTATCAGACACATATTGATATTTTCATACCTTGCTCTAACTTTTAATAACCTCCCCTCAACTACCTCTTCAACCTCGTATGACAAAGGCAAAAACCCTTTTGAGAACAAGATAACCACACCCCCACTTTTTGAGTTTTTATGACTACACACCACTGTCCCCCCCCACTCCTGTTGCCACATAACTTCATTTTCCAAATTACTATGCGTTTCTTGTAGAAAAAGTATGTCACTTCCCTTTCCCCTCATTAACTCATACACCATGGCTCTTTTTTTAACATCTCTTGCCCCATTTACGTTTAAAGAAGAGATCTTAAAACTGCTAATGGATAAGAAAAAAAACAGAGGAAGATACAGCC
>NC_143041.1:29439946-29514946 GCF_057628025.1 Oncorhynchus mykiss | reverse complement strand
ATGACTACATATATTCCAAATTTTTACAAATTGAACCCAGAGGAAAAACTAAGAATACTCATGGGCGAAGGAGCAATGGCTCCTCTTGCAGCCAAATATGTATTTTCCTGCCATAGCCTGAGGGACACTGAATAATAACATCTGCATAGTAAACAGTAACTTACTTATTATTATTATTATTGTTATTACTATAATTATTAATGTTTACTGTAGACTGTTCCCATTTTATTGTTATTATTTTTGTATTTAATTTTGTATTATTATTTACTACCATTTTATATTATTATTTGCTATCATTTACAATTTTGTTACAATGTATATTGTATACATTGGTGCTTTGGCATTATTGACACAATGTTTTTCATGCCAATAAAGCAGCTTGAATTTGAATTTGAATTTGAATTTGAGAGAGAGAGAGAGGGAAGGATATACAGTACCTGGAGAGAGGGGGGGTAAAGATAGAGAAGGATATACAGTATCTAGAGAGAGAAAGAGAGAGAGGGGGGGGGGGGGGGTAAAGAGAAAGAAGGATATACAGTACCTAGAGAGAGAGAGGGAGAGAAGGATATACAGTAACTAGAGATAGAGAGAGAGAGAGAGAGTGAGAGAGAGAGAGAGAGAGAGAGAGAAGGATATACAGTACCTAGAGAGGGGGGGGGGGGGGTAAAGAGAGAGAAGGATATACAGTATCTAGAGAGAGAAAGAGAGAGGGGGGGGGTAAAGAGAGAGAAGGATATACAGTACCTAGAGAGAGAGGGGGGGGGTAAAGAAAGATAAGGATATACAGTATCTAGAGAGAGAAATAGAGAGAGAGGGGGGGTAAAGAGAGACAAGGATATACAGTATCTAGAGAGAGGGGGGGGTAAAGAGAGAGAAGGATATACAGTATCTAGAGAGAGAGAGGGGGGGTAAAGAAAGAGAAGGATATACAGTATCTAGAGAGAGAGAGGGGGGGGGTAAAGAAAGAGAAGGATATACAGTATCTAGAGAGAGAGAGGGGGGGGTAAAGAGAGAGAAGGATATACATTATCTAGAGAGAGAGAGGGGGAGGGTAAAGAAAGAGAAGGATATACAGTATCTAGAGAGAGAGGGGGGGTAAAGAGAGATAAGGATATACAGTAACTAGAGAGAGAGAGAGAGAGGGGGGGGGTAAAGAGAGAGAAGGATATACAGTAACTAGAGAGAGAGAGAGAGGGGGGGGGTAAAGAGAGAGAAGGATATACAGTAACTAGAGAGAGAGAGAGAGGGGGGGTAAAGAGAGAGAAGGATATACAGTAACTAGAGAGAGAGAGAGAGGGGGGGGGTAAAGAGAGAGAAGGATATACAGTAACTAGAGAGAGAGAGAGAGAGAGGGGGGGTAAAGAGAGAGAAGGATATACAGTATCTAGGGAGAGAGAGAGAGAGAGAGAGGTGGAAAGTCACTGGAGACAGATTCTCTCCCTGTGGAAAAGAGAGAGGGAGGATGTCCCGGTATAGAATTGAAGGGTTAGATAGAGAGATAGAGCGAGAGGACTATTGTTCTAAAGATTGACCTGCATTGGCCAATAAGCCTCTGGCTCTGCCGCCTCTCAGGCAGCCAATAAAGTGACTCAAAAACAATTAATGGCGCCAATGAGCCAACAAATGAAGATATTAATTTGTGTTGAGTAGCGCGGGGAGCAGCTGCCTAACACAATCTCTCTCTCTCTCTCTCTCTCTGTGACAGCGGGCGAGGCGTGGTAGGCTGGATCAGGTCGTGTGGGGTGGTTGCTCTCCTGTAGATGAATTAAGCAGCAGACTATCTGCTGGCTATCCAACATGGCAATTCAAATAGAAATACATCACCTACAATAGCCAAGATCCTTTGCCGTGAAGACTATAGAATTGAATACAGATCTATATATTGCATTTCTATCTGGAAAACTGTGTTTGAATGCGGTGCCTCAGATGAAATAAGCCACCGCTCTTCATTCATTATCAATGGAGAAAGCTCCAAACTGCGGAGGACAGCAGAGACA
Organism: Oncorhynchus mykiss; assembly: GCF_057628025.1. NCBI lineage: Eukaryota > Metazoa > Chordata > Actinopteri > Salmoniformes > Salmonidae > Oncorhynchus > Oncorhynchus mykiss. The sequence continues at coordinate 29,512,949 of NC_143041.1, read as the reverse complement.
GGGATGAAGGGATTTGTGTGAAGCATAAACACAATCAGAGGTTCAAGCACTCGCCGTAATCAGCAGGTTAGGAAGAGTACACAACCATTCTAGGAGGCACTCTGCCACAAATGTGCTTATTTGATCTTTTCCAGCTCCAAACAGCGTGGTGGCAAGTCAATCTGCAAGTCTAATCTAGACAAGCAGTGAGGAGAGCACATAACAATACAGGCTTCAGGCCTCACAAGCCAACAAAAATAAACCCATGAAACAAACAAGTTACACACACTCATAAACACACAACCTTGTGTGATGGATCAAACTGGATGGTGTGTTTAATGATGATGCACTGTGACAAAAGTTGCGCCCCTCACTTCCTCTTCCTGATTGAACACCAGCCTCACAGAATCTCACAGCAACTCACAGCCTCAGAACAGGTCCCACATGCAGAGCTCAAGGTCATTAGTGCTAATGCCACGTTCACAGCCATCTGCTGTGATTGTTTACACTTGCCTGGATAATTAGTTCCTAATTAGTAGATGGTGGGGAGTGTGTGTGTGTTTGTGTGTGTGAGTGTGTGTGTGAGTGTGCACATACTGTACATTTGCACATTTATGTATCTATGTGTGCATGTGTGTGGGGTCTCCATGATGTAGAAAGGTACAGAACTACCATATAGAGACGGATCTAAGACCTAGCCCATTGGCAGTGCCCTGGGCCTTGGTTGGACTGTCCTGGGTGGGTATGGCTGGTCTGGAGGCGTAACAAGGGGGCATACTAGAGGCAGAAGAGTGGTAACACTGGAAATCGTAACAGCATACACCAGTAGTCAAATGTGAGCGAGTTTATTAGCAAGTGCATCGGTGTGAGTGAGTTTATTAGCAAGTGCATCGGTGTGAGAAAGAAAGCTTTCCCTATCTACATCAACGGGACAGTAGTGGAGAAGGTGGAAAGTTTTAAGTTCCTCGGCATACACATCACAGACAAACGGAAATGGTCCACCCACACAGACAGCGTGGTAAAGAAGGCGCAACAGCGCCTCTTCAACCTCAGGAGGCTGAAGAAATTTGTATTGTCACAAAAACACTCACAAACTTTTACAGATGCCCAACTGGTGCATCCTGTCAGGCTGAGTCACCGCCTGGTATGGCAACTGCTCCACCCACAACCGTAAGGCTCTCCAGAGGGTAGTGAGGTCTGCACAACACATCACAGGGGGCAAACTACCTGCCCTCCAGGACACTTACACCACCCGATGTCACAGGAAGGCCAAAAAGATAATCAAGGACAACAACCACCTGAGCCACTGCCTGTTCACCCCACTATCATCCAGAAGGCGAGGTCAGTACTGGTGCATCAAAGCTAGGACCGAGAGACTGAAAAACAGCTTCTATCTCAAGGTCATCAGACTGTTAAACAGCCATCACTAACATTGAGTGGCTGCTGCCAACATACTGACTCAAATCTCTATCCACTTTAAAAATTAAACATTGGATGTAATAAATGCATCACTAGTCACTTTAAACAATGGCACTTTATATAATGTTTACATACCCTACATTGCTCATCTCATATGTATATACTGTACTCTATACCACCTACTGCATCTTGCCTATGCCGTTCGGCCATCGCTCATCCGTATATTTATATGTACATATTCTTATTCATTCCTTTACACTTGTGTGTAAAATGTAGTTGTGAAATTGTTAGATTCCTTGTCAGATATTACTGCATGGTCGGAACTAGAAGCACAACAATTTCGCAACACTCGCATTAACATCTGCTAACCATGTGAATGTGACCAATAAAATTGGATTTGATTTGAAATGATGATGAACAAATAATATTCAACAAGTGAGAAAATGAACCAATCAATGCTTTCTTCACTAATTATGACCAAATAATTGTAGCCTAGGCTACATAATTTTGCAGCTTCAGCAAAAGCATCTAGGTGTCTTATCTTACAGTTTTTCTCAATTGCTAAAACAAAATTTCTGAAACCTTGCTCCATTTCCTGAAAACATTAAACACAAAACCTCATCTTCAAGCACTATTTACATAACCTCTGACTCCTCTTGCAAAATGAAACATTCGCCTCAAAACAGTTTTACCTGTGTTCAAAATCAAACACTGCTCTCAAATCATAAACAAAGTGATCAAAATGATATACACTCTCAAGCAGTCAGTAAACAATACACCAAAAAATAGAAATCACATTGTTCAAAACATACAATTCTCAGGAGAAGTACATTTTTAATCTAAAGAAATATTCATATTTTTCCGTCATTGTCCTTTGATGAACGAAAACATGTTCTATCATAGTAGCTCAAAATGGATCAGAAATTACTACTCTGCTTTGCTCTTTGCAATTTAGTTTTCTGTTATTCCTCCTCCTTGTACCCCTATTTTTACAGTACTGTACCCTGCATCTCACAAACTTGTCCTTTGTCTCTGCGATACTGTAATTCTTGTTCTTTGTTGATATGAACCTGGGCAGTCAGTACTGTTAATAAATGGAAAGCACAATGTTCAGGGCCATACAATTTATCCATTGTACAGTATACAGCCTACAATGCACTGTACTACAGTATCCATTCTCAGACTTTCTCCTTCCCACCTTCAACAACCTGTTTGCTCTCTGAACTGGCTTATATTGGTTGTGTCGCATCATTTGAAACAGGTTAAATCAATTTTGAGTGATTGTGTTCAATCAATGACATATGTTCTCTATTTGTATTTGATTGTTGCCACTTGTGTTTACCAGTATGGATGACATGTGCATTAGAGTGCAGAATGTGTTTTGAGAATGAGAATGTGTTTAGAGTTTTGCTGAAAAGTCTAAGTGAGATCTGCAAATTGTGTTTTACCATGTGAAATGGTTTAAGGAATAATTAGCTAAATGAGTCCAGGCAACTGAGAACTTTGTTCAGCCAATGGGTTTTAGTGTTTTAGCAATTGAGAAAAAATGTATTATTACGATTCCGTTTTCCTCTTTGGCTTCCAGCAAATGAATATATTCTAATCTCTTGATGAGATTACATATTGGTGCATCTGGGTGTAAATGACTGAGTGTGTGGTTTGTTCGTTAATCTACGCAGACTGAGATTTAGTCTCCATTTTAAAACAGATGCCATGAGGAGAGAAGATGGCCCATAATCCAGTGGGTTTATAATCTGCTCGTTGTGTGTGTGTGTCCGTGTGTGTCCGTGTGTGTGTGTGTGTGTGTGTGTGTGTGTGTGTGTGTGTGTGTGTGTGTGTGTGTGTGTGTGTGTGTGTGTGTGTGTGTGTGTGTGTGTGTGTCTGATGCCAAGGGAAAACAAAACAGCCTCTGCTGGAGATCCCACAAACAAATGATGTGTCCTTAATGGAAGACTATTCCCTATTTAGTGCACTACTCTTGACTCATAGGGCTCTGGTCAAAAGTAGTGCACTATAGGGAAAAGGGTGCCATTTTGGACACATACAGGGATTTCATCATCAATGAGGAAAACAGTGTTTGTGAAAGAGAAACATGAAGACCCAGTTGCGTTGAGTTATTGCTAGCATCACTATCATAGCCTTGGACTAAATATAAATAGTTGAAGAAGGGTTGCATGTTTGCTTGGAAGAGCAAAGTTATAACAATAATAGGGTGAAAAAATATGTGACTAACAACAGCAACATGGCCTAGCAGCAGAGGGACAACAGACAGCTTTATTAACATGTATAATACTAATATAAGAACATGGCCTAGCAGCAGAGGGATAACAGACAGCTTTATTAACATGTATAATACTAATATAACAACATGGCCTGGCAGCAGAGGGATACCAGACAGCTGTATTAACATGTATAATACTAATATACACACTGTGTATTTAGATTTTACTATACTTGCAGTTGAAGTCGGAGGTTTACATACACTTAGGTTGGAGTCATTAAAACTCATTTTCAACCACTCCACAAATTTCTTGGTAACAAACTATAGTTTTGGCAAGTCAATTAGGTCATCTAATTAGTGCATGACCCAAGTAATTTTTCCAACAACTGTTTACAGACACATTATTTCACTTATAATTCACTGTATCACAATTCCAGTGGGTCAGAAGTTTACATACACTAAGTTGACTCTGCCTTTAAACAGCTTAGAAAATTCCAGAAAATGATGTCACGTCTTTAGAAGCTTCTGATAGGCTAATTGACATCAATTGAGTCAATTGTAGGTGTACCTGTGGATGTATTTCAAGGCCTACCTTTAAACTCTGTGCCTCTTTGCTTGACATCATGGGAAAATCAAAATAAATCAGCCAAGACCTAAGAATTGTTTTTGTAGAGTTCCACAAGTCTGGTTCATCCTCCTGGGGAGCAATTTCCAAATGCCTAACGGTACCACATTCATCTGTACAAACAATAGTATGCAAGTATAAACACCATGGGACCACACAGCCATCATACCGCTCAGGAAGGAGACGCGTTCTGTCTCCTAGAGATGAACGTACTTAGGTGGGAAAAGTGCAAATCAATCCCAGAACAACAGCAAAGGACATTGTGAAGATGCTGGAGGAAACAGATACAAAAGTATCTATATCCACAGTAAAACAAGTCCTATATCGACATAACCTGAAAGGCCGCTCAGCAAGGGAGAAGCCACTGCTCCAAAACCGACAGAAAAAAAGCCAGACTACGGTTTGCAACTGCACATGTGGACAAAGATAGTACTTTTTGGAGAAATGTCCTCTGGTCTGATGAAACAAAAATAGAGCGGTTTGGTCATAATGACCATCATTATGTTTGGAGGAAAAAGGGTGAGGCTTGCAAGCCGAAGAACACCATCCCAACCGTGAAGCACGGGGGTGGCAACATCATGTTGTGGGGGTGCTTTGCTGCAGGAGGGACTGGTGCACTTCACAAAATAGATGGCATCATGAGGCAGGAAAATTATGTTGATATATTGAAGCAACACCTTAAGACATCAGTCAGGAAGTAAAAGCTTGGTCGCAAATGGGTCTTCCAAATGGACAATGACCCCAAGCATACTTCCAAAGTTGTGGCAAAATGGCTTAAGGACAACAAAGTCAAGGAGTGGCCATCACAAAGCCCTGACCTCAATCCTATGGAAGATTTGTGGGCAGAACTGAAAAAGCATGTGCAAGCAAGGAGGCCTTACAAACCTGACTCAGTTACACCAGCTCTGTCATGGGGAATGGGATAAAATTCACCCAACTTATTGTGGGAAGCTTGTGGAAGGCTACCCGAAACATTTGACCCAAGTTCATCAATTTAAAGGCAATGCTACCAAATACTAATTGAGTGTATGTAAACTTCTGACCCATTGGGAATGTGATGAAAGAAATTAAAGTTTAAATAAATCATTCTCTCTACTATTATTCTGACGTTTCACATTCTTCAAATAAAGTGGTGATCATAACTGACCTAAAACAGGGAACTTTTTACTAAGATTAAATGTCAGGAATTGTGAAAAACTGAGTTTAAATCTATTTGGCTAAGGTGTATGTAAACTTCACACTGTACTGTTCATCTGTGTTTAATTACATTTTCTGTATCATTTAATTATCACACCTATTTTTCTTTGGGTGGCTCAGAATAACGTTTAATTAACAACTAACTTCTGTGTTAATCCTGTGACAAAGTACCATGTCTCTTAAAACAAAAGTGCATCATGACATTTCAATCTCTCTGTACTGTGTCTTTACAATATAACTTACCCCTAACTTTCCCTTACTTCTTATACACAACTCACAATACTTTTTGAACTCGGCTGATCTGAAGAGGAGTAGTACCAGTGTTGTATACTTTATCAGTACATGTTGTAAAAACACATTCATATAAACAACTCTATTTATGATCAGAACAACCCCAGTTGTTCCTAACCTCCAATTAACAATCCAAGTCGAATCCACATTGATCTCTCAGGAGACCCCAAGGGACTCTGGGCAATTTAATTCACAGTTCAAAGACCAACCAGCCTCCATGTTCTTGACTACCGAGACTGTATCAATATCTATGTTTTCACCACAGATCAAAGTAACATCGTCTCAAAACAAACTCATTGTCCCCCCCCCCACCATTTCTCTCTTCCCTTGCCTGTCTGATCTTAAATGGGGTACGTTTCAAAAACAAAACATGGTATCAAGTCCACCAACTCAAGTCTGCCAAATTAAGCAATGCTAAATGCTAGCTAACATGCTAATGGGAAGAAAGCCTGTTGGTTGAGTAGTTATGTGCTAACCATTCACCACTCCATTAAACATGGGAAGCATCTCCATTAATTAAACACATGTAAATAAATGTAGAGGAAGGTCAGGTGTAGCCTATCTGACGACTAACCCTAACACCCACAGCCATGTTCTACATCTAGAAGAAAATATGATGAATATTTCCCTTCTCTCACCTCCTTGTTGCACTCTTTCAACTCTGTGTTGTGTTGTGAATGTGACCGAGGCCTATTTGATCCTTCTAGAAATGAAGAGGTAGAAACAGCATGGCGAGGCTATTGTGAGAGAGACGTCAGGAAGGACACTGTCTTCCGATTCTGGACAGGGGTGATTCAGTGATTCAATCTGCAGCCTAGAAGCTTGTTAGGGCGGAATAAAGGAGACAGCCATTTTGTTAAAATTAAAGGATGGACCGGAGATCATCAGATTGAGTCAGAAGAAATTTAGCCTTAGTCTGTGATTGATTTTATTCAACACACCACACGTCAAGAAGTGTAGCACTTATACCGTACGGAGGCGTACAATAAATTGCAATGTCAAAATGTAGTCACACTTGACATGATATTGCTGTATCCCAGTGTAGTACCATGTGGAATAACCAATGCTACTACTCTGAGTATCCAGGTCTTTCTCTTCTCTTTATTGTCTTAAGACAGTCTTAGTCTTTTAGTATTTTGCCTGTCCCCTTTCTCTCAGTGGAAGGATTCCTTTCTCATCAGCGCTGCTAGTCAAACATGATGCCAAACACACGCGGGGTAATCCGTCTGTTTAAACGCCTGCAATTACACCATACACACAGTCCAATTACGGATGTGTGCTTAACCAGTAAGGATACTTAGAGGCCCTCTCCCTAGGAATAACATGCACAATGTGAGAGGAGTCTGAGAGCTGCTAGATGGCTATACACTTACGAACACACCGACGCACGCAGGTCTCTGTAACACAGGTCTCTGACACAATGCAAACACAAGATCAATAGTTCCAACTGGCGCATCCTGGAAGGGATAATCATAATAATAATCATTTGAATGGACTGGTAATGTTAATGATGACCATTATAACGACAATCATTTACATAATTGTCCGACACGACGTGCACCGCGGCGGTCGTTGTCCATTTAACAGAATTCATCACAGTTGCTGCCGCAGAAAAAGCGTGTGGCAATAGCTATTCTATCGCATACACTGCAAGTCAGGCTTTGGCGGGCGTTAGTGGGTGACAAAGTGTGGGTTATTAGTCTTGCTTGGGCACCACAGAGCCAGACGGTGGGCTGCGTATGGGCCTGTCAAGGCTGGTAATTGAACGAGCAGAGAGATACATATATGTGTAAATGATGTCTCTCATCCCAGAGAGAAAGGGAAAGGTCAACCTTACTACTGAAGAGCCCAACGATTTAGAGAGAGAAAGAGATTGAGAGAGAGAGAGAGAGAGAGAGAGAAAGAGAAAGAGAGAAGAGCGAGAGGAGAGCGACAGAGAGAAAGAGAGAGAGATAGAGACCGAGAGAAGAAAGAGAGAAGAGCGAGAGGAGAGAGAGAGAGAGAGAGAGAGAGAGAGAGAGAAAGAGAGAAGAGCGAGAGGAGAGCGACAGAAAGAAAGAGAGAGCCCGAGAGAAGAAAGAGAGAAGAGCGAGAGGAGAGAGAGAGAGAGAGAGAGAGAGAGAGAGAGAGAGAGAGAGAGAGAGAGAAAGAGAGAGAGAGAGAGAGAGAGAAAGAGAGAGAGAGAGAGAGAGAGAGAGAGAGAGAGAGAGAGAGAAAGGAAAATGTAGTGAAACCGACTGAGAAAAGTAACATTAATACTTGTTTAATCGACTGGAGCAAAGTGTTGGCTGGCTCAACAGGGTGGGATGGAGTCAGAGGGGTTTGTGTGCAGAGGAAGGCAGAGGGTTTAAGCCAGGGGTATTGTGTGTCTTAAAGCCCAGATTCAACCCTGTATATCTACAGTTTTTTACAATCACTTTGGCACTAATTTCATAAAGCTAATATCATTTGCTAATATCATTTGTTCATTGAACTAAAATCAAACCAATTGGACTACATTATCTATGGATATTTCATCATCATTCTTTATCAGACACTGATAACATGACACTGGTCCCATGTACCATGTTTTCAGATTTGACATTACTGTACACTCACCGGCCACTTTTTTAGGTACACCTATTTAGTACTGGGTAGGACCCCCTTTTGCCTCCACAACAGCCTGAATTATTCATGGTGTTGCATGTTACAGTAAGAGATGCCATTCTGCACACCACTGTTTTAAACAGCTGTTATTTGAGCATTTGTGGCCTTTCTGTTAGCTTGAATGAGTCTGGGCATTCTCCTCTGAACTCTCTCATTAACAAGGTGTTTTTGCCCACAGAAATGCCGCTCACTGAATGTGTTTTGTTTATCGCACCATTCTCTGTAAACTCTAGAGACTGTAGTGTGTAAAAATCCCAGGAAGGCAGCTGTTTCTGAGATGCTGGAATCACCATGTGTGGCATCAACAATCATACCACGATCAAAGTTGCTTAGATTACGCATCTTGCCTGTTCTAATGTTTGGTCGAACAACATCTAAAGCTCTCTACTCTATATACTCTATATATTGAGTTGCAGGCAGCCACATGATTCGCTGTTAGAATGTAACCTTCCTTGATGAGCTAAATCAGGTCTGTAGAGCTGATGGCATGACCTATGTCATTGTGTGGGATAATGTTAGTTTCCACCATTCTCAAATGGTGCAAGCATGGTTTCAGGCCCAACCACAATTGACCACCCTGTACTTACACCCATACTCTCCTTTCCTTAACCCGATTGAGGAATTTTTCTCCACATGGAGGTGGAAGGTATATGATAGGCACCCTCACGAACAAGCCACCCTTCTCCAGGCCATGGATGATGCATGCAACGACATCACGGCAGACCAGTGTCAGGCCTGGATTCGCCCTGCCGAAGATTCTTCCCAAGATGTTTGTGATGTGGATGAGAACGGATAGCCAAATCCACAAGACAGGTTTGATGGAAATATAGAAGTACAGTAATCAATCCTTTGTTTAGCTTTTTACAGTAAGCCAGGTGAGGAACACTGCAGTTGACGTTTTACTGTAGTTTTTTTTGTTTTTGTAGCTAATTATTTTTGCTTTGATTCAAAGAAACCTATGTTGTGATTTTATTGTATTTCATCAATGAATTTCATATTTTGTTCAATGATTCCAATGTGTCTGTAGTATTCTCTCTACTAGTCATTTTACAGTGATGTATTTACGTGTAGTAGCATAACGAAACATGTATCACATATTTTGTACTACAATATTTAATGATTGTACGAACAACTACACACTGAAACTATCGGTATCTTGTGTGTGGGTGATCTAAATGAATGTTCCTATGGTATTTCATGATAAATGAGTTATTTGAACCAATGATTCTGCAAGTACAAGGTTTCTTTAAAGATATGAATGCACAATGCAATGTTTTGAACATTGGGCAGCCTGTGTTACAAGTGATGACCGTTTTGAGTTTTGTGTATAGAGTTTTGACAAATGACCACAAGGTTCTGAAATTAGTGCCAAAGTGATTGTAAAAAACTGTAATAAAGTGAGCAATTTGATTAGTGTGTATGTGTGTGCGTGAATGTGAGAGATAGAGGGTTATGGAATAATATGAATTGTTTCTGCTCAGGTCAGAGTGTGTGTGTGTGTGTGTGTGTGTGTGGGTGTGATGGAGGAGAATGTATGTAAAGTGTATCTGTGTAGCTGTGTGTGTGTCTGTGTGTCTGTGTGGTGTAATGGAATGGAGTGATGTGGCTGCCTCTCAGCGAGTGAGAGTACTTAGGCACACTGCTGGCAGACCTTACGACCTGAACTATTTTCCTCCATCATCCACCCCGAGGGGAGGGAAAGGTAAGAGCACAGACGTATGGTCTAATTACCCAGCATTCATCAGGGCAGCTCCTTATTCCCAGCCAGTCAGCCAGCCAGCCAGCCATCTCTCTCTCAGCTCCTCCAAGAGAGTTCGAGGCAATTCTGCCCCTTATTTCCAGCCATCTCAATCTCTCTCTCTCTCTCTCTCTCTCAATCTCTCTCTCTCTCTCTCTCTCTCTCTCTCTCTCTCTCTCTCTCTGTGTCTCTCTCTCTCTCTCTCTCTCTCTCTCTCTCTCACGCTCCCTCTCTCTCCGTTTCTCTCTCTCCCCCTCTCAATTCAATTCAAGGGGCTCTATTGGCATGGGAAACATATGTTAGATAATATAGATAATATACAAAAGTGAAATAAACAATAACAATGAACAGTAAACAAGTTCTAAAAGAATAAAGATATTACAAATATCATATTATGTATATATACAGTGTTGCAGCAATGTACAAATGATTAAAGTACAAAAGGGAAAATAAATAAGCATAAATATGGGTTGTATTTACGATGGTGTTTGTTCTTCACTGGTTGCCCTTTTCACCAATCTTGCTGTTGTGATGGCACACTGTGGTATTTCACCCAGTAGATACGGGAGTTTATCAAAATCGGGTTTGTTTTCGAATTCTTTGTGGATCTGTGTATATTCTGAGTGAAATATGTGTCTCGAATATGGTCATACATTGAGCAGGAGGTTAGGAAGTGCAGCTCAGTTTCCATCTCATTTTGTGGGCAGTGTGCACATAGCCTGTCTTCTCTCTCTCCATCTCTCTCATAGCTCCTCCAAGAGAGTTTCAGGCAATGCTGCCACTTATCCCCTGCCATCTCTCCCTCCCTCACTCTCTTATCTCCAGATGCCTCAGCTGAGGGTGGCTCTCACTGTCCCCTCTTCGTAGAGAGAGGCTATTTTAAACCCTGAATTGTTGCTTTCGATCACCCTGTCCCCTTGGTGAGCCCTCCAGACGACAGAGGGAAATGTGATCTGTCTCCCTGCATACAGGAGCACTACAGCTCCCCCGTGACAGAGTGAATCCAGATGGAGGCCTCTCCTTACCACACTAGCCCTGTCTCATAGACATAGAGAGAGAGACACAGTCCAGCCCACCCTTGACTCCCACTCCTCCATTCTCCCCCTATGTTTATCCCTTGTGACAACAATGCCTTTCTGTTGGCTCTGTTGTTACCCTGTTTACACAACCCCTCTATTCTAAACCATAAGTGCTATGACTCAGTGTTTCTACTGCTTTTAGATATTGTGGGCAAAGGGCGAGGGAGGGAGGGAGGGAGGGAGGGAGGGAGGGAGGGAGGGAGGGAGGGAGGGAGGGAGGGAGGGAGGGAGGGAGGGAAGGAAGGAAGGATTAAGGAAGGAGGGAGGGACAGAGGGGGAAAAAGTAATATACTGCATTGAGTGTTGTTGTTTTCTCAATGTCTCTCCAAGGTTCCCTATTCAGAGCTCATCAAGGGTCTGGAGAAATAAAAGACACACATTGTGTAAATGTTTAGAAGCAGGGGCTTGCCAAACCACCAGCGACGTCCCCTCTTCCTGACCACTTATACTGTCCACGAGAGGGCAGAGAATGAGCAAACTTTCTCTTTCATTCTCTCTCGTTTTCTCCTCTTCTTTCTCCATCTCACTCTCTCTCTAACATTAATCTCCCTCCCTTTCTCTTTCCATCATTTCTCTCTTTACCACCCTCTCCCTCCCCTATCTCTCTCTCCCTCACTCATTCCCACCTAACCTTCCACCCCCTCTCTTTGCCTTTCACTCCCTCCCTCTCCCTCCCATAAGGGCTCATTTTGGTCGGTGTGGTGTAGAAAGAAACCAATGTACCCTGTGGAATCTGACATTTGAGCCAAGGCAACCCCATCAAAAGATAAAGCACAAACAAGGCTGAGCTGAGAAATGCAAACACAGCTCTTCCTCAGCAGCCCTCCCTCAGCAGCCCTCTTACGAAAGAATGTCATCAAATTAAATCCGTAAAAAGATTCATAACTTTGAAGATAACTTATTATTCGGGTGGTAGGTAGCCTACCGGTTAAAAGCGTTGGACGGGTAACCGAAAGATCGTTGGTTCGAATCACCAAGCCGACTGGGTGAAAAATCTGTTGATGTGCCCTTGTTAGTCGCTCTGGATAAGAATGTCTGCTTAAATGTAGTTATTTTCTCCGAAAATGTATTACAAAGCGATCCAGCAATCCAAATAAACAATACTGACACCGAGGGGCAGAAACTAAATTCAAACCAACCACTTTACTTGGCTTACTTTACTTACCTGGCTCCTAGCATATGCCTGCCTGCTGCACAGCGCTACGCCGCCAAAGATGCTAACATATTAGCATTGGGATGAACATAGCCTATTTTCTATCTCCAATATGTACAGCAAACCCTGTTCCTGATAAAATAAAAACCTACGATAGAGAGAGAGTTAGAGAGAGAGAGAGAGATGGTAACCACACATCATAGAGACAGAGAGAGAGGTGGTAACCACACATCATAGAGACAGAGAGAGAGGTGGTAACCACACATCATAGAGACAGAGAGAGGTGGTAACCACACATCATAGAGACAGAGAGAGAGGTGGTAACCACACATCATAGAGACAGAGAGAGAGAGGTGGTAACCACACATCATAGAGACAGAGAGAGGTGGTAACCACACATCATGACTCCCGAACGTGCACGTTGCTCACCACCCAACAATCACCCCAGAGCATCTGCACGACCACTCCCACCTGAGGAAGCAGACAGTAGGGATGTTTGGCAAGTCTCTGAAGGATGTGGCACTTGGTAGACAAACACCCCAGGCCACACTGGACAGAGGACCACCCAGAGAACACTACCAGACCACTGCACCAACAAGAAGCCCCAGGCCCCTTCAAAACCACACCAGACCCAGCGCACTCCACAGGCCCCGCCCACCACCAGAGCATCACCACTTCCATCGGCTTAGCCAGACCGGACCGGGCCCAGCCTACTACCCAAAACCCGACCGACACATCTACCAGACCAGAGAGGAAGCGCCACGGCCCAGACCTGGTCCCCCTCCAATCCACAGGGCCCAACAGCAGGACCAGCCAGCTACGCGGAGGTCGTCAGAGGACAGGAGAACCCTGTAGGATTGAGTGAGATTAACCAGCTCCTCCAATACATCTCCACTAAACTGCACTAAACGCTCAGAAAAAAACACACACACACACACACACACACACGCACACACACACACCTATAGTACCTACATTTTACTTGTTCAATGAATAGAAATATACAGTTGAAGTAGGAAGTTTACATACACCTTAGCCAAATATATTTCAACTTAGTTTATCACAATTCTTGACATTTAATCATAGTAAAAATTCCCTGTCTTAGGTCAGTTAGGATCACCACTTTATTTTAAGAATGTGAAATGTCAGAATAATAGTAGAGAGAATGATTTATTTCAGCTTTTATTTATTTCATCGCATTCCCAGGGGGTCCGAAGTTTACATACGCTCAATTAGTATTTGGTAGCATTGCCTTTAAAAATTGTTGAACTTGGGTCAAACATTTTGGGTAGGCTTCCACAAGCTTCCCACAATAAGGTTGGGTGCATTTTGGCCCATTCCTCCTGACAGAGCTGGTGTAACTGACTCAGGTTTGTAGGCCTCCTTGCTCTCACACGCTTTTTCAGTTCTGCCCACAAATGATCTATAGGATTGAGGTCAGGGCTTTGTGATGGCCACTCCAATACCTTGACTTTGTTGTCCTTGAGCCATTTTCCCACAACTTTGGAGTGCTTGGGGTCATTGTCCATTTGGAAGACCCATTTGCAACCAAGCTTTAACTTCCTGACTGATGTCTTGAGATGTTGCTTCAATATATCCACATACTTTTTCTCCCTCATGATGCCATCTATTTTGTGAAGTGCACCAGTCCCTCCTGCATCAAAGCACCTCCACAACATGATGCTGCCACCCCCGTGCTTCACGGTTGGGATGGTGTTCTTCGGCTTGCAAGCCTCCCCTTTTTCCTCCAAACATAACGATGGTCATTATGGCCAAACCGTTCTATTTTTGTTTCATCCCAGAGGACTTTTCTCCAAAAAGTACTATCTTTGCTACCAAGGATGAACCAGACTTGTGGAGCTCTAAAAAAAAATCTAAGGTCTTGGCTGATTTCTTTTGATTTTCCCATGATGTCAAGCAAAGACGCACTGAGCTTGAAGGTAGGCCTTGAAATACATCCACAGGTACACCTACAATTGACTCAAATGATGTCAGTTAGCCAATCAGAAGCTTCTAAAGCCATGACATAATTTTCTGGTATTTTCCAAGTTGTTTAAAGGCACAGTCAACTTAGTGTATATAAACTTCTCACCCACTGGAATTGTGATACAGTGAATTATAAGTGAAATAATCTGTCTGTAAACAATTGCCGTAAAAAATTACGTGTGTCATGAACAAAGTAGATGTCCTAACCGAATTGCCAAAACTATAGTTTGTTATCAAGAAATGTGTGGAGTGGTTGAAAAACAAGTTTTAATGACTCCAACCTAAGTGTATGTAAACTTCCGACTTCAACTATATACATATAATGTTGTTCTGATTAAAGAAGCAATAAAACTGGCCTTCTTTAGACTAGTTGAGTATCTGGAGAATCAGCATTTGTGGGTTCGATTACAGGCTCTAGATTGAGAAACAGACACCTCACATGTGGCAGCTTCATTAAATAGTTCCCGCAAAACACCAGTCTCAATGTCAACAGTGAAGAGGCGACTCCGGGATGCTGGCCTGAGTTCCTCTGTCCGATGTCTGTGTTCTTTTGCCCATCTTAATATTTTATTTTTATTGGTCTGAGATGTGGCTTTTTCTTTGAACTCTGCCTAGAAGGCCAGCATTGTCTCTTCTCTGTTGACGTTGAGATATGTTTTGCGGGTACTATTTAATGAAGCTGCCAGTTGAGGACTTGTGAGGCGTCTGTTTCTCAAACTAGACATTCTAATGTACTTGTCCTCTTGCTCAGTTGTGCACCAGGGCCTCCCACTACTCTTTCAATTCTGGTATCATACAATGCCAAGAACTAAGCAAAGAAAAGAGTCCCCTCACCCAGCTGGTCCTGTGGCTGAGTTCAAAACCTGTTCTACTAACACACTGAAGCCTCAGGACCAGGACATCCAATCAATCAGAATAAAATAAATTACAGCACAGTCAAAACAAAACTACATTGCTTATTGAGAAACACAAGCACAAGCACAAAGCAAAATGCAGTGTTATCTGGCCCTATATCGACAGTACACCGTGGCAAACTATTAGACCATGGTTACTGATAAAAACCTTAGAAAAACCTTGACAAAGTACAGGCTCAGTGAGCAAAGCCTTGCCATTGAGAAGGGTAGACACAGGAAAACCTGGATTCCTGTAGAGGAAAGGCTGTGCAACCACTGCACAACAGCAGAACCTGGATTCCTGTAGAGGAAAGGTTGTGCAACCACTGCACAACAGCAGAACCTGGCTCCCTGTAGAGGAAAGGCTATGCAACCACTGCACAACAGCAGAACCCAAGACAGAGCTGCATTTCCTGACAAAATGTAAGGAAAATATGAAACAATTCGATAGTGTAATTTCCCCAAATTTGAAACCCTTATTCAAGGTTTCTAAGACCTCTCTGATGAGGCTAGGCTACCTGTCCTGTTGGGGCAGGATGCAGAGAGCTGTGGATTGGCATAAGATGAGGGACAGTGTTGACAGACCAACCAACCTGCACATGTCCTCTATGCTTATTGTCATTGTTCAATGTATGGTTATTTTTACCCTTGGTTATTGTCGTTACTGTTGTCCCGTTGATTCTTGTTATTTTAATATTGTAAATATCCAAAGAAAGCTTTGGTAATATGTACATTGTTACGTCATGCCAATAAAGCAAATTGAATTGAACTGAGAGAGTTATAGTGAGTTAGCGAGAGTTAGAGAGAGAGAGCAAGAGATGGTTTAATGTCAGGCAGTTTTGTGTTGATAGATAATAGATAATACCTCTCGGATGGACTAGCTGCCTTGTGCTTAGGAACGTACATGGGGTCTGCTTTATAAATGGACTGCCATCTTTGAATGCAGCCACTGCTCACTCAGCCCTCCTCCATACTGATTTGCTCTGTCCATTCCCTGGACGCAATTATACAGTGCACTGCTACACTGCTACACCACTACACTGCTACACCGCTACACCGCTACACTGCTATACTGCTACACTGCTACACCGCTACACTGCTACACTGCTACACCGCTACACCGCTACACTGCTACACCGCTACACTGCTACACCACTACACTGCTACACCACTACACTGCTACACCGCTACACTGCTACACTGCTACACCACTACACTGCTACACCGCTACACCGCTACACCACTACACTGCTACACCACTACACTGCTACACCGCTACACTGCTACACTGCTACACCACTACACTGCTACACCGCTACACTGCTACACTGCTATACTGCTACACTGCTACACCGCTACACTGCTACACTGCTATACTGCTACACTGCTACACTGCTACACCGCTACACTGCTACACCGCTACACTGCTACACCACTACACCGCTACACCGCTACACTGCTACACCACTACACTGCTACACCGCTACACTGCTACACCACTACACTGCTACACCACTACACTGCTACACCGCTACACTGCTACACTGCTACACCACTACACTGCTACACCGCTACACCGCTACACTGCTATACTGCTACACTGCTACACCGCTACACTGCTACACTGCTATACTGCTACACTGCTACACTGCTACACCGCTACACTGCTACACCGCTACACTGCTACACCACTACACCGCTACACCGCTACACTGCTACACCACTACACTGCTACACCGCTACACTGCTATACTGCTACACCGCTACACTGCTACACCGCTACACCGCTACACCGCTACACTGCTACACCGCTACACTGCTACACCACTACACTGCTACACTGCTACACCGCTACACTGCTACACCGCTACACTGCTACACTGCTACACTGCTACACTGCTACACCGCTACACTGCTACACCGCTACACCGCTACACCGCTACACTGCGGCAGCTCATACATACAGCAGCAGTGTGATGTAGTCTTCATAGAGCTACGGTTCCTTTCTTCCTTTTTTCCCTCCACTCTAGGTGATGATTATATTAAATATAACCCTGCAGGGAGGGGTCTTGATCGATAGGAACGGGCCACACACAGACACAGAAAAAAAGGACATGAATTGATGAAACAAATAAAGATAACATTTTTTAATGTTAAACTCTGCGAGCTTAAAGGATCTGTGCTAGAAGAGAGAGAGAGAGAGAGAGAGAGAGAGAGAGAGAGAGAGAGAGAGAGAGAAAAGAGAGAGAAAAGAGAGAGATTAAGATTATGTCTGTACCAGAACATTTTCATAATACTCTGAAAGCCATTTAACAGCCAGCTTTCAGAAAGATGGAAATCAGGCTTTATAAAAGAAAGGATGGCAACTAGTATTGTTTTACAGTGGATCTGTAGACCCATGTCTCTGTCTATATCACTCTGTGACTCTGACCCCCTGAATTAATTCCAGTCTCCAGAAGCACTTGATCCTCTCCTCCTTGCCCTGACGTTTGATTGTCAGCCTTCAACGGCTTTTGAAGTGGAGCATACTGTTAAGATTTACAGTATGTGAAGGGATGGATGTAGGGCTGCAACACAAAAGTATCGCACATCACTCATTTATGACTCAAAGAAAGAATGGAGGGGGAGAGTGGGAGAGAAAAAAAAGAGAGAAAATGACCTATTGAACTTGTCCTTCTCCAGCTCATGCTATTATAAACCTTGGCATGTCCAAAAAGAAGCAGAGCAACAAACGCAGAGGAGGTGAAGATGAAAAACCTAAAAACTAAGGCAGGATTATGTTAATCTGCAATTTGCTCTCATGAATATGCAAGTAATCAGGCTCTTTTTGTAGCGTCCCTCCTGGGTCTCAGCATCCTAACCTTATTCAAACACAGGAGGATGCCCGCAGGGTAAGAGAACTATATTAACACACAGGGAGACCAGGCTAAATGAAAACACTCTGTCTACATCCCAATTGGCACCCTATTCCCATTATAGTGCACTACTTTTAACCCAGGCCCATAGGGCTCTAGTTAAACATAGGGCACTATGTAGGGAATAGGGTGGCATTTGGGATGCAGCATCTAAGTGCCAGAAGGGGATTGGATATTTTTCTCCAATAAACACTGCTAGCTGGAGGTCCAGATCCTCAGATGATTGGTTTTAAAGTAATCGTCTGAATGCCTTATCGTTGTGTTTATCAAACTATTCAGATGAACATTATATTTTTGTATGTATTTATTTTCTCCCCTTCGCCCCCCTTTTAGTTTAGTTGTGTGTGTGTGTGTGTGTGTGTGTGTGTGTGTGTGTGTGTGTGTGTGTGCGTGTGGACACTAATCGTGATTATGCATTCTGAATCGCACATTCACTCAGCGCAAATACAGAGCAATTCGCCACATCATTGCAGATATTAAAATGGTTAGTCAGGGTGCGGAGGGGGAAAAAACGGCCATATCCAGATAGTTAATACAAACACAAGATTGAAACAACATACAGATCTCAAAGTAAGAAGATATGCACAGGACTGATTGGGTTAACTATACTGAAGAAATCCCACTTGTTTTTCTCATTATTTACATTTAATCATCCGCATACAGTAAACCCATTTCTGACAACTCATTTTTACATTTCATTCCCTAATCCTTTCATATTCCACCCAACTAGATCAGAGAGGTGCTTATCTGAAATAGAATCATTGACATACCTTGGCTGCGTCCCACTATATTGGCAATAGGGTGCCATTTGGGATGTAGACATTGGATGCAGGGGGATCGTATATTGGTCTAAAATGTCAGCCTTTAACCCAGAATATTTAATACATTTGTGTGTGTGTGTGTGTGTGTGTGTGTGTGTGTGTGTGTGTGTGTGTGTGTGTGTGTGTGTGTGTGTGTGTGTGTGTGTGTGTGTGTGTGTGTGTGTGTGTGTGTGTTTGGTAAACTGGAAAAAATCGTAAGCCTCATAAGCATAGTTCAACTGTCGTACCACATCAGAACCAAGGGGACAGGGTTCCAGTCTGGATGCACGCTTCGGTACTGCAGTTGAACTGAATCCGGGTCGAGAAAGACAATTCCCACTGATGGCCCCATAGGGAAGTAAAATTAGAAAATGCCTAGTAAGACACTTGTGTCATCACCGTTGTGCACAGAATGTTCATCACTCACAGCCGAATATATTAACATTCTAATATTCATGCTCTGAGGTCATGACCCCAGCCAGCTAGGGAAAGTGCCAGATGACTGGTTTAGCTGTCCACATTGTTCTGACAGAGTTCCCAGAGCATGTTCGCGCAAAACTCCTGTCTGTCTAATTCACACAGAGAAGTGTTCCACTCCGTTAGCCAGCACCTTGCCCAAACAGGTGTGCGTTTATTTTGCCTACAGACTAAGCACGAGCATTGGAACATTGTGGGAGGCAACCTGGATGTCTCTCATAGGCTAGGCAAAAATCGAATGGGGTTTCATTGGATTTTCAAGCCTCAAGGGGGTTTTCAAGCTACTGAATCTGGCCAGAGATGGCAATGTTTCAAATCGGCCTAGTGCATTACTATCACTATAGCTATCACTATCAGGGACCATTCTATAGCTGGGACCATTCTATAGATGTCACTAACTAACAGGGACCATTCTGTAGATGTCACTAACTAACTGGGACCATTCTATAGCTGGGACCATTCTATAGATGTCACTAACTAACTGGGACCATTCTATAGCTATCACTATCTAACAGGGACCATTCTATAGATGTCACTAACTAACAGGGACCATTCTATAGATGTCACTAACTAACAGGGACCATTCTATAGATGTCACTAACTAACTGGGACCATTCTATAGCTATCACTAACTAACTGGGACCATTCTATAGATGTCACTAACTAACAGGGACCATTCTATAGCTATCACTAACTAACAGGGACCATTCTATAGCTATCACTAACTAACTGGGACCATTCTATAGATGTCACTAACTAACAGGGACCATTCTATAGATGTCACTAACTAACTGGGACCATTCTATAGATGTCACTAACTAACTGGGACCATTCTATAGCTATCACTAACTAACTGGGACCATTATATAGATGTCACTAACTAACTGGGACCATTCTATAGCTGTCACTAACTAACAGGGACCATTCTATAGCTATCACTAACTAACTGGGACCATTCTATAGCTATCTCTAACTAACAGGGACCATTCTATAGCTATCACTAACTAACTGGGACCATTCTATAGCTGTCACTAACTAACTGGGACCGTTCTATTGATGTCACTAACTAACTGGGACCATTCTATAGCTGTCACTAACTAACAGGGACCATTCTATAGCTATCACTAACTAACAGGGACCATTCTATAGATGTCACTAACTAACAGGGACCATTCTATAGCTATAAATAACTAACAGGGACCATTCTATAGATGTCACTAACTAACAGGGACCATTCTATAGATGTCACTAACTAACTGGGACCATTCTATAGCTATCACTAACTAACTGGGACCATTCTATAGATGTCACTAACTAACTGGGACCATTCTATAGCTATCTCTAACTAACAGGGACCATTCTATAGCTATCACTAACTAACTGGGACCATTCTATAGCTATAAATAACTAACAGGGACCATTCTATAGCTATCACTAACTAACTGGGACCATTCTATAGCTATCACTAACTAACTGGGACCATTCTATAGCTATCACTAACTAACTGGGACCATTCTATAGCTATCACTAACTAACTGGGACCATTCTATAGCTATCACTAACTAACTGGGACCATTCTATAGCTATCACTAACTAACTGGGACCGTTCTATAGCTATCACTAACTAACTGGGTCCATTCTATAGCTATCACTAACTAACAGGGACCGTTCTATAGCTATCACTAACTAACTGGGACCATTCTATAGCTATCACTATCTAACAGGGACCATTCTATAGCTGTCACTAACTAACAGGGAAATTGTACTTCTAAAGTTAAAAGCATTGTATTGGTGTAAAACGGGGACATTTCTTTTAAATCCTTTTAAATTATTTTAAATCCAAGTCACATTGAGATTGACTTTTTAATTTCAACCCATCATTTTATGTATTACCAAAGACAGAAGGGGTAACCCAGACACGTCACAGGGGCTAAAAGCTGAAGCATTCATTTAGACCTTTTTCTCACCACCAAATATGGTAGTGAGAGGATGTCCAGTAGCGGGGAGTGGGAGAGGATGGAACATCTGATCTCAATAAATGTTTTTGGTCCCAAACCTACAATCTCTTATGAACACAGTGCGTTGTTTAGGAGTGCAAGATTGAATTGAGTTTGCAAGAAGTGACCCCCCCACCTCCAAAACAAACTGTCTCCAAGCCTCCCCATGCTTCCTGTTCCTAACACTAATAATAAAACTGAAACAAAATCATATAAAAATGAAATATAAATATTTTTAAATAACTATAACAAAATAAAAACTTGCAAATCAGGTCTGAAAACTATCTGAAACTAAACTGAATTTCAAATAAAAATGGAATATAGAAACACTTGAATAACCTTGGTGCGTGTGTGTGACTGTGAATGTATGTGTACACACTCTCATCTATGTGTGACTTCATTTTCTATTTTACACTCCACGGCCCAGGACGGGATAAAAGGAGTCTCTGTATCTGTTCAAGCAGACGTGTTCGGATATGGATGCCAGGTGAAGAACAAATTGGTTGATCTGATGCCCTGACCTGCAGTGCAGTGGGAGTTCAGTAAGAACACACACACACACACACACACACTCCGTCGTCGATCCTCTCAGCCCATAGGAGTCAAAAACTGCACCTTCATTCATCAACATTACCGCTCCACACAGACCTGACAGAGCCCAGGCACACACACACTCAAACACTCACACACACTCACCTATCTAACACACACTCACCTATCTAACACACACACTCACCACCCTCACATTTACTCTACAGACTAACTTCCTCTATCAGAGCCAAGTAAGTGGGCTGAAAATGGCTAGGGAGGACATGTGGGAGTAAATGACACAGAGTCACTGCCCAGTTTCTCTCCCTCTTTCTCACTCTTTCTCTCTCTCTCTGTTGGACTCTGTGTGTTAGGTTGGGTGTGGTCTTCTCTGTTAGGGTTGAGTTTGAGTTGTATAAAATGATTTACAGCGTGGAGAAGTTTCAAAAGGTGTGGGGGATCAGGGGGGCTGTCAGGACAGCTGGAGAGGAGGGGTTGGATGTACGGTTGTAATGTGGTGCTGGCTGGTGTATTGTCTTGTGCTTGTTGTGTACTGTGTACTGTGTAATGTGATTGTGTGGAAGTAGTGATTGCATGCAATGTCTATTTATTGGGGGGGTTGCTGTGTTTTTAGTGTAATGAGGATGGTTCATTAAAGTAAGACTAAATGTTTTTTTAAAGTATCTCTCCCCCGCTCTCTCTCCCTCCCCCTCGCTCTCTCCCCCTCTCCCTCCTCCATCTCTCTCTCTCTCCTTCCCCCTCGCTCTCTCGCTCTCTCCCTCCTCCATCTCTCTCTCTCTCCCTCCCACTCGCTCTCTCCCCCTCTCCCTCCTCCATCTCTCTCTCTCTCCCTCCCCCTCGCTCTCTCCCCCTCTCCCTCCTCCATCTCTCTCTCTCTCCATCCCCCTCGCTCTCTCCCCCGCTCCCTCCTCCATCTCTCTCTCTCTCCCTCCCCCTCGCTCTCTCCCCCTCTCCCTCCTCCATCTCTCTCTCGTCTCCAGTTCACTCTAGCTCTCTCCCCCTCTCCCTCCTCCATCTCTCTCTCTCTCCCTCCCCCTCGCTCTCTCCCCCTCTCCCTCCTCCATCTCTCTCTCTCCCTCCCCCTCGCTCTCTCCCCCTCTCCCTCCTCCATCTCTCTCTCTCTCCCTCCCCCTCGCTCTCTCCCCCTCTCCCTCCTCCATCTCTCTCTCTCCCTCCCCCTCGCTCTCTCCCCCTCTCCCTCCTCCATCTCTCTCTCTCTCCCTCCCCCTCGCTCTCTCCCGCTCTCCCTCCTCCATCTCTCTCTCTCTCCCTCCCCCTCGCTCTCTCCCCCTCTCCCTCCTCCATCTCTCTCTCTCTCCCTCCCCCTCGCTCTCTCCCCCTCTCCCTCCTCCATCTCTCTCTCTCTCCCTCCCCCTCGCTCTCTCCCCCTCTCCCTCCTTCATCTCTCTCTCGTCTCCAGTTCACTCTAGCTCTCTCCCCCTCTCCCTCCTCCATCCCTCTCCCTCCTCCATCTCTCTCTCTCTCCCTCCCCCTCGCTCTCTCCCCCTCTCCCTCCTCCATCTCTCTCTCTCTCCCTCCTCCCTCGCTCTCTCCCCCTCTCCCTCCTCCATCTCTCTCTCGTCTCCAGTTCACTCTAGCTCTCTCCCCCTCTCCCTCCTCCATCTCTCTCTCTCTCCCTCCCCCTCGCTCTCTCCCCCTCTCCCTCCTCCATCTCTCTCTCTCTCCCTCCCCCTCGCTCTCTCCCACTCTCCCTCCTCCATCTCTCTCTCTCCCCCTCTCCCTCCTCCATCTCTCTCTCTCCCTCCCCCTCGCTCTCTCCCCCTCTCCCTCCTCCATCTCTCTCTCTCTCCCTCCCCCTCGCTCTCTCCCCCTCTCCCTCCTCCATCTCTCTCTCTCCCTCCCCCTCGCTCTCTCCCCCTCTCCCTCCTCCATCTCTCTCTCGTCTCCAGTTCACTCTAGCTCTCTCCCCTCTCCCTCCTCCATCTCTCTCTCTCTCCCTCCTCCATCCCTCTCTCTCCCCCTCTCCCTCCTCCATCTCTCTCTCTCTCTCTCCCTCCCCCTCGCTCTCTCCCCCTCTCCCTCCTCCATCTCTCTCTCTCTCCCTCCCCCTCGCTCTCTCCCCCTCTCCCTCCTCCATCTCTCTCTCGTCTCCAGTTCACTCTAGCTCTGCTGATAAAAAAGTAATAAAGGCATCCTAATGGCACCTCTCATCCCATCTCAACAATCCATGGTGAATTCTATTCCTGAAATAGCCTCTGTTGTTTCTCAAACAAAGGAGCCTAAAGACAGTACTGTGTGTGTGTGTGTGTGTGTGTGTGTGTGTGTGTGTGTGTGTGTGTGTGTGTGTGTGTGTGTGTGTGTGTGTGTGTGTGTGTGTGTGTTTAACTATACTTGTGGGAACCAAGGTCTATTGCTATTTCTAGGGGGTTTAGGGTTAAGGTTAGAATTAGTGACAGGATTAGAATTAGGGTTAGGAGCTAGGGTTAGTTTTAGGGTCAGGAGCTAGGGTTAAGTTTAGGTTTTTGGATTATGGTTAATGCTTGGGTTAAGGTTAAGATTAGGGTTAGAGTTAGGGAACGGGTACAGGTTAGGGTTAGGCTTAGGGGTTAGGGAAAATAGGATTTTGAATGGGACTGAATTGTATGTCTCCACAAGGTTAGCTGTACAATTCTGTGTGTGTGTGTGCCACTCAGCCCCAGTCAAAGCACCCCAATGGTACAACCAGCTTCCCCCTGAAGCTAGGACAGTGGCCATCTTCCAAAAACAAATCGGAATTCCTCAGCACCCCCCCCCCCCCTCTTCTCACATTGGGTGTGATCCACTAAAACATATCAATACAACTGTGGTTAAGTGGTAAATTGGTTGACAAGGGCCTTGCGAAACCAGTTGGAATCATTTTAAATACTGAATGTGCTTGATAAAACATACTTGTTGCAATGGAAACGATAGAAACATTTCAAATGTGTAAATCCCGCCTTACCTGGCACTTCAAGCAGTCTAAAGCAAATGCTCAAAGTATCTGAAAGATTTAAAATTGTATTTGAACCCAGGTCTAGTCTCCTTATATGGCTGTGGTCAGTGTGTTTCAGCCTCGTCACGCTCCAGGTATACTATCCATCATGCTGCAGCCAGAGCCCTAACCCAATCAATCAGCTTCCTCTTGTCTTTACAGGCAGGAGAGGAGAGCCTATAGGCACAAACACACCACCTCCCTACCTACCAATCAATCTTCAGCGAGATAGAAAACAGAGGGGGAGCCGAGGGAGAGAGAGATGGAGAGAGAGATAAATAAGGAGGAAAAGTATAAAGGCGGAGAGAGAGAAAGAGCAAGGGAGAGACACACAACGCTCCAGTTTCCTTGAGAAAAATCGATGGGGTGACTCTCTTTTTCCTATCAGAAAAGCCTTTGATATCACCCAATGACACCTTTCTAAATGACTTGTAGATGAAGACTGGATGACCCCTCTCTTTGTTTCTACCCTGTGAACTGACCCGCTCCCAAATCAGATCATAAATTGACTTCTTCTGCAGGTCTGACTACAGTACCACCACCTCTCCCTCACTCTCTCCCCTTCCTCCCTTCCTCCCTCTCTCACTTTCCCCCACCCACCTTTTCAAAATGAGCAGAGAAAAGTGGAAAAAACAAGAAAAAAGAGAGGGAAAATGGAGGAGAGGTATTAATAGTGACAGGCCAGGCTATTGAGAGGATGGCCTGATGACAATAGCTCTATGTGAAGGCCTGTGTGTGGAGAGGTAATGGGCTGAGAGAGGGAGTGGATGGAGGGAGGGGTGGATGATGGGTTAATGCCTATGGAGAATGACCACCAGACTAGCTGAGCCATTATTCTGACTAGGCCAGTGCTGGGCCTCTAAAAGCCTACAGTCCCACTCAGGGGTAAAGGAGTCCCAGGCAGCCTCCTAAATGGCACCTTATTCCCTACATAGTACACTTTCTATGGGCCCTGGTCAACAATAGTGCACTAAATAGGGAATATGGTGCCATTTGGGATGTGCAGATCTCAAGTCCCTAGACTGTTCTGTTCTGTACTATAGTGTACTCTACTCTACCTCTATTTTACTTGTCCTGTCCTGTCTGCCTGAGTAGCTCTGATTCTGACAGCCCAGAGACACAAGTGGCAAATCAGCTGTAACTTTCAAAATGAAGCTACAGCGCACGCACATAAAGCAAGACTTTTAACCAAGCCCACAAAATACCGGAAATATTTCACAGGCTTGGTTTAAAGGGATAGTTCGGGATTTTGGCTATGAAGCCCTTCATCTACTTCCCCAGAGTCAGATGAAGCCCTGTATCTACTTCCCCAGAGTCAGATAAACTTGTGGAAGTCATAAAACAACTGTGAAAACATATTACTGTAATACAACCGTGAAAACACGTGTCATTGCCTATTTGAATCAGAGCTCTGCCAACATGTCTTGGTGGGGGCCAGTCAGTGAAGATATCAAGCCTGCACTGTAAAACATTTCCTGTCATTTTGTATAGTAAATGACTGGCAGCACAGAAGCCAGTAAATTACTGTAGATTTAGAGGACCTTTCCTGAAACAAAAATGTTCAGCATATTACTGTACAACCTGACAACAGCAACATTCTATATTTCTAGAATTTACAAGTACATTGCCAGAAAAACAGTGCTTAGTAAACTGTTGCAGATTTACAATACAGGCAGCTAGTGCCGACAACAGGCAGTATACTTTTTCTAAATAAGTATTTCAATACCTATTTTGTAATTTGTACTTCACAGGCCTGAAGTACAACTAAAGTATTTTGTAACAGCTTAATTAGAATACATATATTTTGTACCCTGCTTATCGACAACAACATTCTCGGTAATGGTAACATACATTTTTTTTTACTTGCTGTGACTGTGATACAGTTCTTGTTTATGTGCCTTAGTTTAATACACTGGCTGTCAGTCGCTCTGGATAAGAACGTCTGCCTAATGATACAAATGTAAATGTACAAATGAACACTATCAAAGCAGCATGCTGGGCATTATTCTAATGAGCTTGGCCACCTAACCAGGCTAAATGTTTTCCAAATACAAACCGTTTGAGGGCAGAGCTCTTTAGATGAATACCCAGCAGTGTGCTTTCCAAGTGTCCATTTGACATTTAAATTTTGGTCATTTGGCAGACACTCTTGTCCAGAGTGACTTACAGTCACATTCAACTAAGGTTGATAATTTAAAAAAAACACACATCACAATCCTAGAAAATACAATGTTTCTGTAAGCGTTACTGGGAATGTTGTTGTAGTTAATGATACATTGGTCTTCAAGATGTTTTGTATTTGGAACAATAGTAATGATTGACCAGCTCTGGATAGTGCCAAGTACGTTACTCTAATATTCACAGTAACTTGCCACCATCTTTCCTGTAAGTTACTGTGATATCAGAAGAACAGTGCAATACTGTAAAATGTGCCTACTATACTGTAAGAAAGTAAATACTACTGTAATTGCAATATTGGTATTTTACAGTATTTTGCTGTAGTTACATGGGATTGGTGGAAGCAGGTTGGCTGCTAGGTATTTGTATATTACAGCATGCGTATGAATAGTTGGTGTTTTATATTAAACTGGCTGTGATTACAGGGCAAAACAGTCATTCTGATTCCCATGTAAAATAGCCTTTTGACTCAAAATTGGTGAAGAAGTTGTTCTTCAATCATGTCAAACTACCAGTCAGTGGGGGGGGGGGGGGGGGGGGGCTAGTAGGCCGAGTGCTCACCTTGACTGTTGGTTCTTTGAAAGGGCCTTTGAAATGTCAAGCAACATTGACAGTGAGATTATCTCAAACAAATTTGTTGATACACAAAGCATCTCTAATAAGATTGAAATTGCATACAACATCCAATCCTGTCATACATCACATCGTGGTTTCATAAATTAGGGTTTGGCCAAGGGGGCTTTACAAGTAGGCTGTCATTGTAAATAATCATTTGTTCGTAACTGACTTGCCTAGTGAATAAAGGTTAAATAAATAAAGACATCTAACTGTTTGGTTATTGTAACAGTATCAATATAGATAAAATGTTGGCTGTATAATTTAGCTAGCTAGCCCAAGTGTAATTGTCAGCACTGTTTATCAAGCTAGCTAGCTAGTTCATCTTGGACAATTTGAGTTGAAACTTTACAGAGTGAGTTCTGGGTACTTTTCATTATTATATGTTCATATATCATGACTATCAAGGCCATTAATAACCCCTCCTCCATCCCGCCTCCTGAATACAAACGTTTAACATGGGGGAAGGGACCAGTAGCTTCACGATCAAACTTCATCAACGTAGAAGCAGCCATTTGTCATACGGCAGGGTAGCCTAGTGTTTAGAGCGTTGGACTAGTAACTGAAAGGTTGCACGTTCAAATCCCTGTAGCTGACAAGGTACAAATCTGTCGTTCTGCCCCTGAACAAGGCAGTTAACCCACTGTTCCTAGGCCGTCATTGAAAATAAGAATTTGTTCTTAACTGACTTGCCTAGTTAAATAAAATGTAAATAAAAAAAATACCTTGGTAATCCTACTTTGATCTGGTTTCATCGAAATATCAAATAACTTCATGAAAAACATGATTTTGACTGTTTGGGACCTTTTATACATTTCCGTTAAATTGGAACAGCACTCTAACTAACGGGGACCACAAATATAGCGTCTTACAAGACACAGCTCAAAATATGTTAATGAGACAGAATCAACAATACCATGCACCCACTAGTCTTCCAAAGGTTTTGGTACTCCAAAAATACAATATGGTACTGTATTCTGTGGGATACAGCATTCTCACTAATGGGTGTAACAAATATAGCCTCTTACAAGGCATGCCTCAAAATATGTTAATAAGCCAGAGATTCTTTCCCTGACCACAACATTTTCCCACAATGCACCATAATTCACAGTATGATGCATACAGTACTTAACTGTACAATTGTATTGTAATTTTACAGCAGTGTAGTGGCATTCCATTGAGCCCCCATAATGCATTGCTATTTACAGTACTGTACTGTAATTTAGAATTACAGTAGCTAACTGTAAATGTGTTGCTGTAAATTTACATAAATTTGTTACATTGACTGGAGCTCTGGTTGTGAAAACATGCAGCTAACTGTTTACTGACACTGACTGAGAGATGAATGGAGTGAAGATGCTTCTCCTTCTCTCTCTCTCTCTCGCTCAGATCAAAATCAAATCAACTTTGATTTGTCACATGCTTCGTAAACAATAAGTGTAGACTAACAGTGAAATGGTTAGCTATGGGCCCTTCCCAACAATACAGAGAGAAAAAAAGAGAAATAATAGGAAAAAATAGGAAAAAAATGCATTATTTATTAGCAGATACTCTTATCCAGAGCAGCTTACAGGATGAATAAGGTTGAAGTGCTTTGCTCAAGAGCACATCGACAGATATCACCTAGTCTGCTCGGGGATTCAAACCAGAGACCTTCCAGTTGGTTAATAGCCCAACACTCTTAACCAATAGGCTACAAGCTAGTGACAACACTAGGAACAATACATCTCTCTCTCTCTCTCTCTCTCTCTCTCTCACTCGCTCCCTCCCTCCCTCTATCTTTTTCTCTCCCTCATACCCTCCCTCTGTCTCCTTCTCTCTCCCTCCCTCCATCCTATGCTAATCTGAGTCCTCTGATGCAGCGTGGCGCCTCGCTTCCCCTTGGCATGTGAGACAGGAATCAAACAGCAGCAGGCCCCCCACACTCACTACCCACCCTCCCATCTTCCACCATCCCGTCCCCCCAACAACTCACCCCACCGGGGGGCAAAATAGAATCAGAGATGAAAAATGAAAGATTGAAGAAAGAAAGAGGGAGAGGCCAAAGGGTGTCTCCGTATCGCTTTTCTCTCTCTCCCTCTCTCCCTAGGCGCCAGACGCATCACACGGTTAGCAGAGCCAGAGAGGAGAGATGGAGGGAGTGAGGGAGAGAAGAGAAGGAAAGGCGAATTCATAAGAGGAGAGGTTCAGTGAGGGCCAAATGGCTTGGTAGCCCAAGGCAAGATATACGCATTGACTCTGAGAAAAGCTCCCTCTGTTCACCTGTTCACTTCAATAAGGCCAAACAGGTTTATTCAAACAGCGGCCATGACACCCCCAACATCATGCAGTACTCCCCTCTAAGATATTACTCCCACTGGTGCCTTGTGTCAGTTGCTGTAAGACATAGAGAGAAGCTTGTACAATGTGATAGTACAAGCTAAGGAAGCTGTTAGAGAGCTCTCCTCCTTCAAGCAGATTGTACATCTGCTTTGTTTTTGAGTGTGTGAGTGTGTGTGTGTATGTATGTGAGTTTGTATATGCGTGCGCGTGTGTGTGTGTGTGTTTGTAGTACAGTAGATAGTTGAGTCCCAACTGAATATTTCCAATGTGAGAACATCAAAGACCTGGCAACCGCTTGGAACAGAACAACTAACTCATGACAAGAGAAATAGAAACCAGAAGACATGATACAACCACACCATCGTGTTAATAACTGAAGACATGATACAACCACACCATCGTGTTAATAACTGAAGACATGATACAACCACACCATCGTGGTTAATAACTGAAGACATGATACAACCACACCATCGTGGTTAATAACTGAAGACATGATACAACCACACCATCGTGGTTAATAACTGAAGACATGATACAACCACACCATCGTGTTAATAACTGAAGACATGATACAACCACACCATCGTGGTTAATAACTGAAGACATGATACAACCACACCATCGTGTTAATAACTGAAGACATGATACAACCACACCATCGTGGTTAATAACTGAAGACATGATACAACCACACCATCGTGTTAATAACTGAAGACATGATACAACCACACCATCGTGTTAATAACTGAAAACATGATACAACCACACCATCGTGGTTAATAACTGAAGACATGATACAACCACACCATCGTGTTAATAACTGAAGACATGATACAACCACACCATCGTGGTTAATAACTGAAGACATGATACAACCACACCATCGTGGTTAATAACTGAAGACATGATACAACCACACCATCGTGTTAATAACTGAAGACATGATACAACCACACCATCGTGGTTAATAACTGAAGACATGATACAACCACATCATCGTGTTAATAACTGAAGACATGATACAACCACACCATCGTGGTTAATAACTGAAGACATGATACAACCACACCATCGTGGTTAATAACTGAAGACATGATACAACCACACCATCCTGGTTTATAACTGAAGACATGATACAACCACACCATCGTGGTTTATAACTGAAGACATGATACAACCACACCATCGTGGTTAATAACTGAAGACATGATACAACCACACCATCCTGGTTTATAACTGAAGACATGATACAACCACACCATCCTGGTTTTTACTGAAGACATGATACAACCACACCATCGTGTTAATAACTGAAGACATGATACAACCACATCATCGTGTTAATAACTGAAGACATGATACAACCACACCATCGTGGTTTATAACTGAAGACATGATACAACCACACCATCGTGGTTAATAACTGAAGACATGATACAACCACACCATCGTGTTAATAACTGAAGACATGATACAACCACACCATCTTGGTTTATAACTGAAGACATGATACAACCACACCATCCTGGTTTATAACTGAAGACATGATACAACCACACCATCCTGGTTTATAACTGAAGACATGATACAACCACACCATCGTGGTTAATAACTGAAGACATGATACAACCACACCATCGTGTTAATAACTGAAGACATGATACAACCACACCATCGTGGTTAATAACTGAAGACATGATACAACCACACCATCGTGTTAATAACTGAAGACATGATACAACCACACCATCGTGGTTAATAACTGAAGACATGATACAACCACACCATCGTGTTAATAACTGAAGACATGTTACAACCACACCATCGTGGTTAATAACTGAAGACATGATACAACCACACCATCGTGGTTAATAACTGAAGACATGATACAACCACACCATCGTGTTAATAACTGAAGACATGATACAACCACACCATCGTGTTAATAACTGAAGACATGATACAACCACACCATTGTGGTTTATAACTGAAGACATGATACAACCACACCATCGTGGTTAATAACTGAAGACATGATACAACCACACCATCGTGTTAATAACTGAAGACATGTTACAACCACACCATCGTGGTTAATAACTGAAGACATGATACAACCACACCATCGTGGTTAATAACTGAAGACATGATACAACCACACCATCGTGTTAATAACTGAAGACATGATACAACCACACCATCGTGTTAATAACTGAAGACATGATACAACCACACCATCGTGGTTAATAACTGAAGACATGATACAACCACACCATCGTGGTTAATAACTGAAGACATGATACAACCACACCATCGTGGTTAATAACTGAAGACATGATACAACCACACCATCGTGGTTAATAACTGAAGACATGATACAACCACACCATCGTGGTTAATAACTGGAAAGTGGTTCAGGAAGAGCGAGTTAACCTTTTGTCTGAGAAGCAGAGAGATCGCTCATATTCAAGGCACCGACATGCTACTATGTAAGAAACTGACGTTTTTGTGAGAGAAGTTTGAAAGCTTCATAAGACAAAGAGAATCAAAGGCTTTCTCCCACCATTGGTGCAGTGAAGAATGTATTCTTTCAAAGCAGGTTTAATTATTAAAGGCACGATTCCTATTTATTATTACCCCGATCCGGGGCACTTCTGGAGATGGCTTTAAAACAACAGTCAGGCACATCTCTTCTGAACACCAAGCCTAACATATTTATCCAAAACCCACTTTTTTAAGAGGAAAATATTTTTTAAAGTATGTCGTTCTGTCAAACATTTATGTGTGTGTGTGTGAAAAACTTTTATTGGGTCTTTTGAGGTAGAACTTTTTAATATTTTAGTCTGTATGTGTTTCTATGCAGTTGTCTGTGTGTATGCGACAGGTGTGTTAGCGTGTGCGTGTGTATGCTAGTGTGTGCGTGCATGCGTGTGTGTTTGTGACTCGTCTGCGACAGACAAGGCGCCTAGGAAATCTGACAGGGACAAAATCTGGTGGGTTTCCTGTCAGAGAGCCAGAGGCAAAAATGAAAGATGGTTGTTTGTCTCGCCACTAATTCAACATAGGGGAACAAAACAGGCCTGACTCCGCCAGCTCCCAGCACCAAGCCCACTAGTCTGCCTCCTCACTTTAGTCTTACGCAAGAGCAGCTCAAGCTTTATGATTTAGATAGAAACGTTTTTGTCTTTAGTTTGAATACAATGTGAGTAGAATGTTGCGGAGTTGTTTGACTTACACAATGATATGTAACCTTGCCTGAAACCTAGAACGTCAACTGTCACTCCTGGACCTGAAGTTTGTTCTTCGATCAAGTGATACACCCAAATGAGTTTGGAGTGTGGGGCATGCCCAGGGTTACATACCAGTCAGTGACAAAGTCTGTGTCCCACATGACACCCTGTAACATATTTAGTGCACTACTTTTGACCAGGGCCCATAGGGACACAGCCGGTGTCTCTTCTACAGTCTGGCCCACCCTTCCTTCAACTTCTCCTACGCACTGAGAAATGAACCAGACTTCTCCTGACTTAGCGGCGTTGATACAGCATAGCCACCACTTTACATTATTATGCATTTGTGTCCCGTTCCGATCTGGACATGCACATCCATAATAGCCCGTCAGCGTGGGCCTGCTAGATTCTGTTCACGTTCTGTTATTGATGTATTAGAGTGCTGAAATTAAAGGAGATTGAGGGCCCGGCCAGGTTCTTAGAGCCAGAGAACATCTATGCTTCACAACCGCTCTGTGTGTGTGTGTGTGTGTGTGTAAAAGTCCTCTTCTCTGAAGGCCGGCCCAAGAGAGATCAAGCCTCAGTCTTGCTCCGTTTCTCTCTTTCCTTACTGAGGGAGCGAGGGATGAGAGTACCACTCGCTCCCTCTCTTTCACTCTTCCACTCTCCCATCGCTCCCCTTGATCAATAGCAGGCCAGAGGGAGAGAGACGGAGCTTTGGCTCAATCTGAAGAGGCTGAATACTGCTGGGAGCCTCCTCAAGAGAGAGAGAGAGAGAGAGAGAGAGAGAGAGAGAGAGTCAGAGAGAGAGAGAGAGAGAGAGAGAGAGAGAGATGTAGGTAGGTCGGTAGTTAGGTAGGTAGGTAGATAAAGTGAAACAACACGGGCCGAGGTCGAAACTCAGGATCAAAACATCACAAGGACGAAGGAGTGAGGGAGCAAGGGAGGGAGCATGGGATGGAGAGAGACATCATGCCTAAGTGTGCGATGTCGGAAAAACAAGAATCAAATTACAGCACATGAAAGGTATTATGGCATGGGGAGGTGGTAGAAACACTGTTATTGGCAAATGTTAGCATGGAACTAACATCACATGCCAGGCTTCTCTCTCTCTCTTTTTCTCTCTCTCTCTCTCTCTCTCTCTCTGTAGTTAATAAACTAGCACATCCACAGGAATGGCACCTTATCCTTATTTGGTGCACTACTTGTTATCAGTGCACATTTGGCTCTGGTCACAAGTAGTCCTCTATATTTTGGGACGCCTGTATCAGTGGTTCCTCTGTTTCAATGGGAGTCACACAGGCTATGTTAGTGCACCAGTGCATGAGCTAGATAGGGCAGGCAGTAGCAACAGCAACAAGAGTGTTTGAGCTA
Organism: Oncorhynchus mykiss; assembly: GCF_057628025.1. Lineage (NCBI taxonomy): Eukaryota > Metazoa > Chordata > Actinopteri > Salmoniformes > Salmonidae > Oncorhynchus > Oncorhynchus mykiss. The sequence goes on along the minus strand of NC_143041.1, from coordinate 29,478,291 downwards.
ACCCCCACCACACAAGCCTAGAAACCACTATTGATTTGCTCAGCTGTTCAAGTGAAGCGTGGAAATTATATGGTGCAAGTGTTCCTATCAAACCCCCAAAAGATGACTGCTATAAGCCTTGAACTAACTACTAACTCCAGTCTGCTAGACTACACACCCCACCCCCCCACCACCACCAAAAAAGTATGTCTTGCAAGGAGGTTACAGAGAGAAAATAGAGCAGGAAAACTTTAATGAACTACAATGACCATAATCCATTAAGTGCCTACTTGTCCAGAAATGGAGAGAAGAGAGAACACGCGATCGGGATGGATAGGGAGCAGTTGCTTTGCAAGGTATCTCTAGCTGAAAATACAGGATGTAAGTGATTTGATAGTTGGTATTCAGCAGTCATTAAAGTATGCCTTATTTACTTTGAAGAACTACTAAAATAGTGATTTTGTCAGACAACGTAGGCAGCAGCTCTATAGAGGTGAGATGATGACTTGGAATGAAATAATAAAGTCATCATATAAAACAACTATAATATATACAACAACTGAAATATTTTATTAAAGTAATGTGAGTAAATGATGGTTAATAATTAATAAGCAGTAATGTGCAGACACTACCATTATGGGACTTTTACTACTTGTTTTATTCTGTGTTGTTACAGCACTCAACCCACATAATGCATTGTGCATTTAATGACCAAAAAAATGATAAAAAATGTGATTATCCTTTCATAATTTAACCAAAACGACCTCAAAAAGCACTAATCGCTCATCACTATTCAGTTTGGAAATCATTTCAGAATAGACTCTAATAATAATAACAATAGTAATGACAATAAACTATGAAACTTCTACAGCAATTTTCATAATTGAAATCTCAAAGTGCTTCATAAGCAAATAACAAAGAAGCATTATACCATGAATTGAAATGCTGCATCCTCTGCAGATAGAGAGGGTCAGTTTATGGCTTGAGTGTAGGGAGCTGGTCAGAGGATAGTAGATGAATGTGATGGAGTCTGCTGATGATCTTGTAGCGGGAAAGTCAGGGCACCAGCCTGATTCTTATAGCCACTGGACCTCTCCTCTTCCTCTCTGAGTAGCACCGACTTGGGTGCTGCCCCGTCCCCACTATGAGCCCTCTGCCTCAGCACCGTATTCCTTTATCTCCCATTCCTCTCACACTCCAGGCGACTCCTCACATGATGTTCTCAAACGGTCAGCAAATGGCAACCAGGTGAAATAAAGAAGTTGGTACTACAGATGCATTTTTCAAACAAAACTATTTGACAGCTAGCTAACCAAGACCAAAAATAGTTTGTCCAGTCAATCTGCAAATTTGTGGCTCAACACCACAAGATATATGCAATAAAAACAAATCATTATCAAAAACATGCAATGTTGGTTCCAGATTTTTTATAAATAAATATAAAAACCTTAAAATAACTATAATGTGCAAGTCTGTCTAGGCTGCTTCCAGGGCGCCATGGCAACTATGTAGTACTGTGGTCTCCAAACTAACCCACCCACCCACATTGTTTCCTGTTGTTTGCATGCACTTAGAATTCTCTCTGAGAGGACTGTCATGTTCTTTCTATTCTGTTCCACACACTCAACTCAATCTGACAACAAAAATGTGGAGTAGATGAGGATCATGTGTGTGTGTAAGTGTGTGTGTGTGTGTGTATGTGTGCGTGTATGCTAGTGTGTGTGCGTGCATGCTAGTGTGTGTGTTTGCGTGCATGCGAGTGTGCGCATGCGTGTGTGTGCATGTTGTGTGTACTGGTTGTGTGTTTGGGGGGCTTAAAGTCCTACTCCAGTGTCCTTTTCAGCTTATTTATCAGCTGATTTACTTAACAAAAGGCACAGCTCAATAGGTGACCCAGGTGGGTGAGGGGTGGGGCATTCCTCTTTTGTTCTCTATTGCTCCTCTATTGTTCCTCAAGAGGCCAATGACATCGAGGGCACCATCAGACCAACTCCATGAAGTTTACACTTCTGTCTAAAAAACACAATTTTTCTTAAAACATATTTTTTTTTAGCGGTGAAACTGCCACGTCCGTTTGCAGTATTACAACAACAAAGACATTACTTCAAACAAGGAACACAGTTCATTTTCCCCACTGACATTGCACGTGTGATAGAACAGCAGGGTATGTCGTAGGATTGTGTTTACCACGACACTGAATGCTAATCTCCTCTGTTTTCAAAGACAGAACAAGAACATTAACAAATGTGCCTGGGGCAACCAGAGGCAACCAGGGGCAATCAGAGGCAACCAGGGGCAACCAGAGGCAACCAGAGGCAACCAGGGGCAACCAGAGGCAACCAGTAGCAACCAGGGGCAACCAAAGGCAACCAGTGGCAACCAGAGGCAACCAGAGGCAACCAGGGGCAACCAGTGGCAACCAGAGGCAACCAGGGGCAACCAGGGGCAACCAGAGGCAACCAGAGGCAACCAGAGGCAACCAGTGGCAACCAGAGGCAACCAGAGGCACTGTTTCACCTTTCGCACACCTGGGCTTTAAGTGTGTGTACATTACTGTATTCATACTTAATTTTTTCTTCATTAATAAATAATTATTTATTTTATACATGGAGTATTGTGTTTAAAAAATAGCTGGAGTGCATCTTTACATTTTTAAAGAACCCTTTTCCTTCAACATATATCTGATCACATGACCTGACTAGGAATTATGGCCTTGGCCTTGGTATTAATAAGATGGCGCCGGAGCTGAAGACAGACGTTTTACATGCCAATTGTTTTTTTGTTTGTTTATCTGCGCTCTTTTAAACGTATTTATTACTTATTTTGTACATAATGTTGCCTCTACCGTCTCTTATGACCAAAAATAACTAACTTCTAGACATCAGGACTGCGATTACTCACGGACTAGCAGAATCATTTTTCTTCTTTCACGACTCTGACTAGCCCGAAGTGGAGGATATACGGCTCCCTCGAGAACAGGCCCGACCCCCGTGATCTGCGTGAAGAGAAGGCAGAGAAAGAGAGGCCGGAGAGCGGGCTGCCTTCTGAGAATTTTAAGGCGATCGAATCCACTTCCCTCAATTCTGCTAGCAAACGTGCAATCTTTGGACATTAAAATCGACGGGTTACGGGGAAGATTAAACTACCAATGGGATATTATATACTGTACCATCTTATGCTTCACGGAGTCATGGCTGAACAACGTCAATATTAACATACACCTGGCTGGTTATACGATGTACCGGCAGGATAGAACAGCGGCGTCTGGTAAGACAAGGGACAGCAGACTATGTATTTTTGATAACAACAGCTGGTGCACTATATCTAAGGACGTCTTGAGCTATTGCTCGCCTGAGGTAGAGTATATCATGATAAGCTGTAGACCACACTACCTATCGAGAGAGATCTCATCTGCATTTTTAGTAGCTGTTTACATACCACCTCAGTCAGAGGTTGGCACTAAGACAGCATTGAATGAGCTGTATTCTGCCATAAGCAAACAAGAAAACGCTCACCCAGAGGCGGCGCTCCTAGTAGCCGGGGACTTTAATGCAGTGAAACTTAAATCAGTTTTACCAAATTTCTATCAGCATGTTAAATGTGCAACCAGAGGGAAAATAACTGGACCACCTATACTCCACACACAGAGACGCATACAAAGCTCTCCCTCACCCTCCAATTGGCAAATCTGACCATAATTGCTTCCTCCTGATTCCTGTTTACAAGCAAATATTTAAGCAGGAAGCACCAGTGACTAGATCAATGAAAAAGTGGTCTGATGAAGCAGATGCTAAACTACAGGACTGTTTTGCTATCATAGATTGGAATATGTTCCGGGATTCTTCCCATGGCATTGAGGAGTACACCACATCTGTCATTGGCATCATCAATAAGTGCATCGATGACATTGTCCCCACAGTGACCGTACGTACATACCCCAACCTAAAGCCATGGATTACAGGAAGCATCTGCACTGAGCAAATGGGTAGAGCTGCCTCTTCAAGGAGCTGGACTCATAAGAAATCCCGCTATGCCCTCCGACGAACCATCAAACAGGCAAAGCATCAATACAGGACTAAGATTGAGTCGTACTACACCGGCTCTGACGCTCGTCGGATGTGGCAGGGCTTGCAAACCATTACAGACTACAAAGAGAAGCACAGCCGAGAGCTGCCCAGTGACACATGCCTACCAGACGAGCTAAACTACTTCTATGCTCGCTTCGAGGCAAATGACACTGAAACATGCATGAGAGCACTAGCTGTACCAGAAGACTGTGTAATCACGCTCTCCCCAGACGATGTGAGTAAGACCCCGTAGACAGGTCAACATTCACAAGGCCGCAGGGCCAGACGGATTACCAGGACGTGTACTCAGAGCATGCGCGGACCAACTCGCTAGTGTCTTCACTGACATTTTCAACCTCTCCCTGTCCGAGTCTGTAATACCAACATGTTTTAAGCAGACCACCATAGTGCCTGTGCCCAAGAACACTAAGGTAACCTGTCTAAATTACTACCGACCAGTAGCACTCACGTCTGTAGCCATGAAGTGCTTTGAAAGGCTGGTCAAGGCTCACATCATCACCATCATCCCAGAAACCCTAGTACCACTCCAATTTGCATACCGCCCCAACAGATCCACAGATCACTCAATCTCAATCTACTTTCTGAAGGCACTGTACCTCTGTTTCATGGATACAGCAAAGGTTGTCTCCGGGACAGCATTATTATCTGACCAAACACCAAACTTATATGACATATAGCGTTGGCATGGCAACTTTATTATCATATTATCATTATATATAATTATTTATAACTTTAGTAATGTCATAAGGAAGCAGAAATGGGCATGTATAAAATAATAACTGATCTAAGTTTGCTGTGGCTCTATACCAAATATATCTATGGTAATGTGCGTCTCTTCCCTCTCGATTCTCTTCTTCTCCTCCTGTTCTCTACTTTCCCTCCCTTTCCATCCCTCCATCTCTTCCTCCCTCTGTCTCCATCCCCTCTCTTCCTCCATTCTCTTCATCTTCTCCTGTTCTCCCATGGCCTTTCCCTCCTGTTCTCCATCCCTCCCTCCATCTCTGTGCAGTGTGGTGGTTGGGGATGAGGATGACATGGGGCTTGGCCAGACAAAGTGATTCCACAGTGCCGGGGCCTGCAGGGGGGAGATAGCTTAGCGCGGGTTGTCGCAGCTGTTAGATCCCAGCAGGCAATGCAACGGGACTGAGAGCGAGAGATAAAGGGAGGGGAGGGTGGGAGAAAGAGGGGGAACGAGTGGATAGAACCAACGTCCCACTGCACTGCTTAAAAGACTGCTGTTCACGGTATAAATCTGGAGTAGTGGGGCATAGTGAGGCAGTAGAGTAGGAGAATAAAATACTTGTTCTTCATGCTGCATACTTTGAAAAACATGGCAAAACTAGAACTTTTTCAACAACCACAAACAGGTTTGTCTAGAGTGTTCTATTCATTCTAGAGGGTTCTGTGTGTGGATTTACATTGTAATCTACTGCACAGTGTAAGTAGGTTCCCTCATCAATTGCCCCCCAATCATGACAGTGCCACAGTTCAGTGGGGAGAATGTCTTCCTCCAGAAGGGGTCATGGTCCGACATGGCCTAATAGCCTTCACCCAAACCTCCACAGACACATACAGGGGGGAGATGAGTCAAGCTAGGAATAGACACCAGGTCCCAGTCTCCCTCCCTCAGATCAGGAGTGAGTTCCTCGGTCCTCTCCTCTGTTCCTCCAGTATAGAAGCCAACATCAGATGTATAAAATATGTGAGACTGGCAGGCGGCGTCCCTCCTTGGTGAGAGGCGATGAAAGGAGGAAGGCCTCAGAGGCTGGCCTGTAGCCAGCTGTCACAAAAATAAGATGGCTGCCATCCCTGACTGTGGCTGGGTCCTAGCTCTGCCTTTCTGTCACCCTATCTCTGGGCTGGTATGTGCTGGTATGTGTGGAGAATGTGGCAGTCGTGGTCAGGGCACGCCAGGCATCCTTGGGAGCCATGGGTTCACAGGGCTCAGGGGAGGAGGAGAAGGGAGGAGGGAATTGGAAGAGGGTCAGAGTTGGTGGCAGAAGGCTGAGAACAGTTGTGTCTGCTGGGAACAGGTGGTCCAGGGAGAGGGAAGGAAAGAAGGTGGGGGAGAGGGAGAGAGAATGGGGAGAGCGAGAGAGAGGGAAGATAGGGGAGAGAGAGAGAATAGCGGAGACTGGGTTCACACATAATGGTCACACAGACAGAGGCATGTTTGTATGGACAGGTCAAATACATGCACACTCGCACACACACACGCACACACACGCACACACACACACACACACACACACACACACACACACACACACACACACACACACACACACACACACACACACACACACACACACACACACACACACACACACACACACACAAACACACACACACACACACACACACACACACACACACACACACACACACACACACACACACACACACACACACACACACGTGTGAAGCTCAATGCTCCTGAGGTCTTGTGTGTGTTAGTGTTCATGTGTATGTGTCTGTACTGGGAGAGTAGCTGACAGTGTTCACTATGCTGCTCCTAAGAGGAATGATGGTACCATACATACACACAGTAATCCAGAGGGCTTTCTGTGGATTTTCCTCAACACCACACAGCTTTGGTTTGATGGGGGAGTGTATGTTTTCTGACTCAGAGCTCGAAGTGTACACAGTCCCTTGGCAGTGCCAGCCAAGCCTGGTGCCAGCTTGGAGAGAGAGTCCCATTTAAGCCATTACCAGATGGATTCACACACTGAGAGAACAGCCAGCATGCACGGGCAGGTTGGCATGGAGGCACTACCCACTCCCTGCCTGTAAAAAACATCCTCCACACACACTCGCTTGCAACCACACACAGAGATACACGCACACACACAGGCACACACACACACACATACAAACATCCACACACGGATACGCACACACTGCGTCAATGAGAATGACTTTCCTGCTGTGATGCCATCCGATCTGACACTGTGTCTGTCACCTGGCACAGCTATCAAAGTCATTCTAAATGAGTGACAATGTGACGATGGCACTCTGATGCCATCTCAATGCCATATCGATGCCATTCCAGTTCCGATGCCATCCCAGTGCCATTCCAGTTCCGATGCCATCACAATGCCATCCCAGTTCTGATGCCATCACAATGCCATTCCAGTTCCGATACCATCACAATGCCATTCCAGTTCCGATGCCATCACAATGCCATCCCAGTTCTGATGCCTTCACAATGCCATTCCAGTTCCGATGCCATCACAATGCCATTCCAGTTCCGATGCCATCACAATGCCATCCCAGTTCCGATGCCATCACAATGCCATTCCAGTTCCGATGCCATCACAATGCCATTCCAGTTCTGATGCCATCACAATGCCATTCCAGTTCTGATGCCATCACAATGCCATTCCAGTTCTGATGCCATCACAATGCCATTCCAGTTCTGATGCCATCACAATGCTATTCCAGTTCCGATGCCATCCCAGTGCCATTCCAGTTCCGATGCCATCACAATGCCATTCCAGTTCCGATGCCATCACAATGCCATTCCAGTTCTGATGCCATCACAATGCCATTCCAGTTCTGATGCCATCATAATGCCATTCCAGTTCCGATGCCATCCCAGTGCCATTCCAGTTCCGATGCCATCAAAATGCCATTCCAGTTCCGATGCCATCTCAATGCCATTCCAGTTCTGATGCCATCACAATGCCATTCCAGTTCCGATGCCATCACAATGCCATTCCAGTTCTGATGCCATCACAATGCCATTCCAGGATGGTAATAGAATACGTGTTGATCTGGCAGGATATCTGGTGGGTCGTGGCTGTAGGCAGATATGCCATCCTGGGCCACGGTGCTGGATGCCAGGCTTGCCCTACCATGCTGTCTGTCTGTTGTAGTGGCAATATGAGAGAGTTCCTCTCTGTTGATCATAGCAGGGCACCTAGGACATAACACTTGTCTTTGGTATGGTGCTGCTCTCTGTTCCTCACTGGGACGACTCCAGACAGGCTCCAGACTGAGTGTGTCCAGACTGGCCTGACAGATTGGAGATCAACCAGGCTCAGAGACAGTGCCCATTACGGTGACTCAACATGAGAGTGCCTGAGACTGGGAATACGAATACTGAGAGACATGGGAGAAGAGTGGGTAGCCAGGTAGGGTAGATGAGTAAGTCCAGGTTTGTCTATGTGTGTGTGTGCATATGTGGAGTATGCATCGAGTTTTTAGGTGTCTGCGTGACTTGCCGGATGCTTCACAGTCGAACGAGGTCATCCATCTATCGCTCTATCGCTCTGTCTGTCTATCTATCTATCTATCTATCTATCTATCTATCTATCTATCTATCTATCTATCTATCTATCTATCTATCTATCTATCTATCCAGTCCTGTTCACCCCATCATGGCCACCCAATCTCCCCAGTGCTGATTTCTCCTCTCCCCTGGTCATACAGACAGACAGAGAACTCGGTCAACTGCTAGACAGGGCCAGGTCGGCCATTGTGGGGAAGAATAGGAGCGTTGATTTAAGAAAAGGAGAGAATGTGTGATTACGTTTGGCTGGTCATTACCTTCTCATTGTCTGAGCAGCGCTGGAAAAAAAGAAACCAATTTACCATCTCCTATGATGTCTGGAGGGAAAACCCAAATGGCCCTTTTCAATGGCAGATGGTTCTATTACCTATTGAAACCAGGGTGGCCGAGAGTGTCTGTCTGTTTTGAAGGGAATTACTCAGCTCAATGGCGTCTGCAACCTGCTAAGGTGGCATTCAGGTTGAATAGGATGTTTAACGAGCAGGCCTGCAGAGGACAAAGAGGAAGTATCAACACACTCTGGCTGTGATTAGTAAGCCTTGTCACAGCATACAGTAAGAACAAAAGACAGAGAAATAGAGAGCGAAAAGGAGAGAGAGAAAGAGAGGAAGAGCGAGAGATTATTTCAATATTGATTGGCCCATAGCTGGTATGTTTACCTCTTAAAACTAGATTATCGCGGAAGATCCACTATAGGGCAATTGAAATTTAACGATAATTTCAGATTGAGCCGACATATGCAGTGTTTACCGTGAATGCAGTCTCCGCAAAAGTGGGAACATTGCCTTTAAATTTCAAACGTGCTATGACAGATCTTCTGAGCTACGCATTGAATCAAGGCCTTCCTCTAAAAAAGAACAAAGTGATGTGTGATTGTACACTGAGTGTATAAACATTAGGAACACCTTCCTAATATTGAGTTCCAACCCCTTTTGCCCTCAGACTGAATTTGTCGGGGCATGGACTACAAGGTGTCGAAAGCTTTCCACAGGGATGCTGGCCCATGTTGACCAATGCTTCCCACAGCTGTGTCAAGTTGTCTGGATGTTCTTTGGGTGGTGGACCATTTTTGATACACACAGGAAACTGTTGAGTGTGAAAAACCCAGCAGTGTTGCAGTTCTTGACACACTCCAGTGTGCCTGTCACCTACTACCATACCAGGTTCAAAGGTACTTAAATATTTTGTCTTGCCCATTCACCCTCTGAATGGCACACATACACAATCCATGTCTCAAGGCTTAAAAATCCTTCTTTAACTCGTCTCCTCCCCTTCATCTACACTGATTGAAGTGGATTTAACAGGTGACATCAATAAGGGATCATAGTTTTCACCTGGATTCACCTGGTGAGTCCATGTAATGGAACGAGCATGTGTTCTTAATATTTTGTACACTCAGTGTATATTTTGTGTATTGTGGCGAAATGGGACGGCCATTGACGCTGCAAGGACACACCCAATCATACTTGTAACAGTATGTAACCCAAGTCAACTAATGGGTTAATATTATTTGAACTGTGAGAGAAACAACCAACAAGATCATCAACCAATCAAAAGTGTGCAAATCCTTTAAGTCCCGCCTTTGATTGACAGTTCAACCATTGCAATCTGGAGCAAGCCATCTAGAGGAATCTTCAGAATTTATGACAAAAGTTCTCCTGTTTGTGAAGTCAGAAAGCTGAGCTAAAGCTAGAAATAATGAGTAAAACCTAGGTATACAGTAAGTACACAGCTTTACTGGGTTTTTTGGGACTGTTCACTCCATTGTATGTGGTGGGACTGTGAAATATTGATTGTGTACTTTGTAATTGATACTATAGAAGGTAGAACTCATTTTAGCTGAGGTATTGAAATAAATCCATAGATTATTTGAACACTCAATTTATTTATTGTGAAATATTATTATTGTGAATTGCATATTTTTGTTGTTGAGAACTATAATTGACTTTATTATAAAACAAACATGACGGCATTAGCACTATCTCTAAACGTTATATCTTGGTATCTGGTCTAATCTTTCTATGCTAATCTCATTACTGCTATTCCTGAATCTAGTCCATTGGTCAGTTGTGTTGTTAGAGTGTTCCATGCTAAGCACATGCTACAAGTACAGACACTGACTCACATTTGACAATATGCCACAGGTCCAGGTGGCATTGATGTGTGTGTGTGTGTGTGTGTGTGTGTTTGACTGCAGAGAACCAGATCAAGCCAGCGTCCTCCACTCTCTGCCCACAGCAGGGGGCATGTTGAAGGGTACATTGCCAGGGCTTTGGCCCTGGGAGACATGGCTGGGCTGGCAGATGGGTAGTTGGCATGAGTGCCCTGGGAGTGTGTGTGGCAGACAGGCTGGCACAGGAGGGGCACGCGTGTGTGTCTGGATGGATGGAGGGACGAACGGACGGATGAGGAACTGGAAGATGTGGCGTGAAGACGACAGCTGCCACTGCATGCCCACACACACATAAACACACCCTCAGCTGTGCTGGTGAGGTCCAGGGCAGACATCTGGTGGCCAGACACCTCAACAGCTCTAGCACCTTTTAGGAACAACAGTGTGAAGATGATCACAGAAGGGCATCAGCTCCCTACTTAACAAAAGTAGGTAGAAACATCAAGACCAATAGTAGTTCAGTCCAAAACAGCCGTGGCAGGCTTCTCCATCTCTCCTGGGCTCCAGTACTACCATCCCCTGAGGGAACACTGCAGCCCTCTACCTAGTCAGCAGAAGTCTAAGCCTCCACATGATTTCCATTCTGTTGCACTTCTATGAATCTGTGGGCTGGCACAGGGAACTGGGTCCACGCTGACCGCAGAGAAATGCATTCACTGAACCCACTGGCCATTTGAAGTAATTGACTGCAGTGGTCAATGAGCTGAGCCTAAGCTTTATTGGTGGAATTGAGAGGGGTGTGAGGTTATTGACTGTAAATGTAGTATAGTGGAGTTTTCCCATGCACGCCCGCATGCAGACACACACACACACACACACACACACACACAAATTCACGCACACACACACACACTTGCACACACACACACACACACACACACACACACACACACACACACACACACACACACACACACACACACACACACACACACACACACACACACACAAAAATTCACGCACACACACTTGCACACACACACACGTCTTGTGAGTGGAACAAGAGAAGGACGCTCAGTTCTGACACCTCCTCGTGGCCAATCCTTTTCAGACATCTTCCACAATGGAGGCCAGAGGGGAAGTTAGGGGTTACAATTAATATATTGCAGTAAGGGGAATTTAGATGGCCAACCAGATCCATCTTTACAATAATGTAGATATCTGAACCAAACACTCAATTAGGAAGAGAGAGGGGGAGAGGTGGTGGGGAGGAGAGAGACATAAAGAAAGAGAAAGAGAGTGAGAGTGAGAGAGAGTGGGTGAGGGAAAGAGAAAGAGAGAGAGAGAGATAGCGAGAGGAGGAGAGAGTGGGCGAGGGAAAGAGAGAGAGAGACAGAAACAAATAAAGGAAGAAAGGGAGAGGGATCCTGTCCTCTCTTCGTATCCTCAGGTAAAGTGTACAAGGTTGGCTGTGGCACTAAGTGCATTAGAAGGATGAGCCTCCGGTGGAAAGAGTGAAAAATGAGGATCTGTTCTTTCCAAGGGACCTGCAGGGGTCCACTTCAAAAGTGCCTGCGCATCAGGAGCTCTCTCTATCATTTTCTCTCTGGACACACACCACATACATTACAACCCACACACACACACACACACACACACACACACACACACACACACACACACACACACACACACACACACACACACACACACACACACACACACACACACACACACACACACACACACAGACACACACACACACACACACACAGGAGTGACCCAATCTCACACACACTTTGGCTGTTGCCAGTAACACTTTTGCTTCGTCAGTAAACATTTGACCGTCCTTGTCAGTAAAATGTTTATGTTGCTGGCTGGTGATTGTCTCTAGGATGGTGGCAGTGGGGCTCTACTGATAAGATAGAGGGGAGGCAGAGGATGTAAATAAAGACTAGGAGACAAAATAATAATTTTAGAAACAGAGAAAATCACAGCGCTAAACTCGTACTCAGTTTATAGATTTAGCTCTATGATTTAATCTGTTTCTGTTATTTTCATTTTGTCTCCGTCTTTATAGCTTTGGATATGACACAAAAGAAGTTATTAGAACCAATATCCCTCGCATTCTAGATGACACATATCCTCTGTATAGGATCAGTCTAAAATGAAATACAGTCTATCATACGGTCACCTCCCTTATCAATCTAGCAAGTTCACACCATCAAACCTAACGGATGTCCATAGGATGTCCATGGGATGCGTCTCAAAAATTCCTTAGTGCACTATAAATGGACTAGGGTGCCATTTGATGCAACCATAGTGAATGTGTTCCTAAAGAAGCTGAGCCAAACCGTAGCTGACAGTCTACCCACTCCCTCTCTGAGTGTATAGCACAGGAATAGTTTCCAAGTGGGCTGCACAGGGCAGGTCAAACAGGAAATAGAAAAAACTTTGAGACTGAGTCATGGGCAAAGGTATGCTTATGCACACATAAACAAGTTCAACACACAGCCTCCCTTCTCTGCTTTGCTCTTTAGGTTTATTTTCTCTCCATCTTCCTCTCTCTCATCCCTCTATTTCTCACTGTGTTTCTCTCTCTCTCACTAGCCCTCTGCCTTTACTCCCTCTCTCTCTCCCTCCCCTCCCTCTCTCTACTTCCTTCTCCCCAGAGTGGTACAACCCCCTCTCTCCCCCCCTCTCTTCTAGGGACCTAGGCCAAGCTTATCAAGGGATGAAGGGGCTGAAGGAAAGCTATCATGTATTCCTCACACACATCTGTTGTAATCCACATACTGCTGTTATTTCTCTCTCTGCCTTTAATCCTTGTCTCTGTCATCTCAGTCTTTTCTTTCTCGTTCATGATGTCATTTTAAAGCAGACACAGAGTATTTGTGATAATAAAGCGAGGGATAAGAAAGAAAGCAAAACACTTCAATATCAAAACATTCTGGAAGGGATTCTGTCTGTTTCTCCATCTACACCTTCATCACTCACTCCATCCCTCTCTTCTCTCGCCACCCCTCTCCCTTTACTCCCTCTCTCTCCCACTCACTCCATCCCTCTCTTCTCTCGCCACCCCTCTCCCTTTACTCCCTCTCTCTCCCACTCACTCCATCCCTCTCTTCTCTCGCCACCCCTCTCCCTCTCTCTCCCACTCACTCCATCCCTCTCTTCTCTCGCCAGCCCTCTCCCTCTCTCTCCCACTCACTCCATCCCTCTCTTATCTTGCCACCCCTCTCCTTTTTCTCCCTCTCTCTCCCACTCACTCCATCCCTCTCTTATCTCGCCACCCCTCTCCTTTTACTCCCTCTCTCTCCCACTCACTCCATCCCTCTCTTATCTCGCCACCCCTCTCCCTTTACTCCCTCTCTCTCCCACTCACTCCATCCCTCTCTTCTCACTCCACCCCTCTCCCTTTACTCCCTCTCTCTCCCACTCACTCCATCCCTCTCTTCTCACTCCATCCCTCTCTTATCTCGCCACCCCTCTCCCTTTACTCCCTCTCTCTCCCACTCACTCCATCCCTCTCTTATCTCGCCACCCCTCTCCCTTTACTCCCTCTCTCTCCCACTCACTCCATCCCTCTCTTATCTCGCCACCCCTCTCCCTTTACTCCCTCTCTCTCCCACTCACTCCATCCCTCTCTTCTCACTCCACCCCTCTCATTTTACTCCCTCTCTCTCCCACTCACTCCACCCCTCTCTTCTCTCGCCACCCCTCTCCTTCTCTCTCTCACTCACTCCATCCCTCTCTTCTCTCGCCACCCCTCTCCCTCTCTCTCCCACTCACTCATCCCTCTCTTCTCTCGCCAGCCCTCTCCCTCTCTCTCCCACTCACTCCATCCCTCTCTTCTCTCGCCACCCCTCTCCCTTTACTCCCTCTCTCTCCCACTCACTCCATCCCTCTCTTCTCTCGCCACCCCTCTCCCTCTCTCTCCCACTCACTCATCCCTCTCTTCTCTCGCCAGCCCTCTCCCTCTCTCTCCCACTCACTCCATCCCTCTCTTCTCTCGCCACCCCTCTCCCTTTACTCCCTCTCTCTCCCACTCACTCCACCCCTCTCTTCTCTCGCCACCCCTCTCCCTCTCTCTCCCACTCACTCCATCCCTCTCTTCTCTCGCCACCCATCTCCCTTTACTCCCCCTCTCTCCCACTCACTCCATCCCTCTCTTCTCTCGCCACCCCTCTCCCTTTACTCCCTCTCTCTCCCACTCACTCCATCCCTCTCTTCTCTCGCCACCCCTCTCCCTTTACTCCCTCTCTCTCCCACTCACTCCATCCCTCTCTTCTCTCGCCACCCCTCTCATTTTACTCCCTCTCTCTCCCACTCACTCATCCCTCTCTTCTCTCCCCCTCTCCCTTTACTCCCTCTCTCTCCCACTCACTCCACCCCTCTCTTCTCTCGCCACCCCTCTCCCTCTCTCTCCCACTCACTCCATCCCTCTCTTCTCTCGCCACCCCTCTCCCTTTACTCCCTCTCTCTCCCACTCACTCCATCCCTGTCTTCTCTCGCCACCCCTCTCCCTTTACTCCCTCTCTCTCCCACTCACTCCACCCCTCTCTTCTCTCGCCACCCCTCTCCCTCTCTCTCCCATTCACTCCATCCCTCTCTTCTCACTCCATCCCTCTCTTCTCTCGCCACCCCTCTCCCTTTACTCCCTCTCTCTCCCACTCACTCCATCCCTCTCTTCTCACTCCATCCCTCTCTTCTCTCGCCACCCGTCTCCCTTTACTCCCTCTCTCTCCCACTCACTCCATCCCTCTCTTCTCACTCCACCCCTCTCTTCTCTCGCCACCCCTCTCCCTCTCTCTCCCACTCACTCCATCCCTCTCTTCTCACTCCACCCCTCTCTTCTCTCGCCACCCCTCTCCCTCTCTCTCCCACTCACTCCATCCCTCTCTTCTCTCCCCCCTCTCCCTTTACTCCCTCTCCCTCCTACTCACTCCATCCCTCTCGTCTCTCGTTCCATCTATGTGTATCATCATTGTCCTCCTTAAGCTGTAACGTGTACGCTAATAATCAGGAAGCAAGTACAAGGAGTGAATTTAATAAATGAACATGGAACAAAACAAGGAACACGAGTAGTGTACAGACATCAAACATAAACAGAGTCAGTAACGCCTGAGGGAAGAACTAAAGCGAGTGACAGATATAGGGGAGGTAATCAGGAAGGTGATGGAGTCCAGGTGAGTGTCATGAGGCGCAGATGCGCGTAAAGATGGCAACAATGAGGAGGAGTGGGAGTAGACGTGACAAAAGCTGAGCTCTCTCTCTCTGTCTGTCTTCGTTGCAGGTTGTGGGGTGTTGCAAATCTATTACATCAGATATAGAAAGGGGGGAATGAACCCCCCCCCCCTCAGAATGGACCAACTGAAACCATATATGTTATGACAGTGGGGTCCAGACACAGACAGACAGACAATCAAACAAAACAAAAGGAAGAAGGCACAACAACTAAAGCGCCGGGCTGGCCATGTTGAAATGTCCTTAGTTGGAACATCTGTCAAGGTTGGGGCGATGCATATCTCAGCTAGCTATTCAGTGAGTGGACTAATAACAGCCCAATGTGAATAACGGCTGTTATTTCATTCTTTCCCTGCTCCTTTCCATTTAAGCCTGGTTGTCATTTTTCTATGGTAGCGTCGGTCAGTGCAGCTCTCATATCGCGCTCGTTCCCGCTGCAAGAGCTCAATCTGCTTCAGCCCGTGAGAGCTGTCGTATATAATTTCCCCTTTCACTCGCTCTCGCAGCACTCAGCGCTACTCTGACGACTCTGCGCCCGCTCTCTCTCACTCTCTCCGCTCCTCGCCCACCCCCTCCACCAACTCAATCACATTAGAGTTGAAGCTATGATCAAACGATGCAAATAGTCAAGCTACATTAGGCCTCTGCTTATTTCCATTCTGCAAAGATAACAAAACCTGTGTTTGCGCTCATTGGCTGGTGAGATGAGGAGGAGGGGGAGAGGAGGAGGGAAGGGGAGGAGGAGGAGGAGAGGGAGGGGAGAGGAGGAGGAGGGGGAAAGGAGGAGGAGGAAGAGGAGGAGAGGGAGGAGGAGAGGAGGAGGAGGGGTGAGGAGGAGGAGGAGAGGGAGGGAGGGGGAGAAGAGGAGAAGAGGAGGAGGGGGAGATGAGGAAGAGAGTGAGGGGGAGAGGAGGAGGGGGAGAGGAAGAGGAGGGGGAGAGGAGGAGGGGGAATAACACACAGGGTTCTCGCTCCCTCCTGTCTTCCTCCCTGCATCATTCTAGTCTTTAAATAACGCTGAGTAAACTCACACTTCCTGTTGGCAGAGTGGAGACATGGCTGGGAGGCTGAACACCCGCAAGAGAGTATAGTACAAAGTTCAACTGCACCCAACACCAACAACACTCGGCCACACACCTACAGTACAGACATAATGCTTTCAATGCTGAAATCACACAAACACTAACTCCAGTACTACTGCTACTGTTACTGCTGCTACTGTTACTACTACTACTACTGCCACTACTGAAACTACAAATACTACTACTACTACTAATACTGCTGCTACTACTAATACTACTACTACTACTACTGCTACTACTGCTACTACTACTACTAATACTACTAATACTACTGCTACTACTAAAACTATTACTATTACTACTATTACTACTACTGCTACTACTACTACTACTACTACTACTACTACCACTACTACTAATACCACTACCACTACTACTGCTGCTACTACTAATAATATTACTACTACTATTACTATTACTGCTACTACTACTACTACTACTACTACTACCACTACCACGACTACCACTACTACTACTACCACTACCGCTACTAATACTACTGCTACTACTACTACTACTACTACTACTACTACTACTACTACTACTACTACCACTACTACTACTACTACTACTACTACTACTACTACTACTACTACTACTACTACTACTACCACTACTACTACTACCACTACTACTACTACCACTGCTACTACTACCACTACCACTACCAGCACCACCACCGCTACTACTACTACTACAACTACTACTACTACTACGACTACTACTACTACCACCACCATAACAACACAGTTAGTCAGTTAGTATCTTGTATCGTGGTAAGAGGATACAGTATTGTCATTGGTATGTCTCAGTGTGATCCTGGCTCTTCAATAAGCCTCACATATCACTCTCTGTAGGATGACATATAGCACACTGGGTCACTGTCTGTAGGATGCCATATATCACACTGGGTCACTGTCTGTAGGATGCCATATAGCACACTGGGTCACTGTCTGTAGGATGCCATATATCACACTGGGTCACTGTCTGTAGGATGCCATATATCACACTGGGTCACTGTCTGTAGGATGCAATATATCACACTGGGTCACTGTCTGTAGGATGCCATATATCACACTGGGTCACTGTCTGTAGGATGCCATATATCACACTGGGTCACTGTCTGTAGGATGCAATATATCACACTGGGTCACTGTCTGTAGGATGCCATTTATCACACTGGGTCACTGTCTGTAGGATGCCATATATCACACTGGGTCACTGTCTGTAGGATGCCATATATCACACTGGGTCACTGTCTGTAGGATACCATATAGCACACTGGGTCACTCTTTATAGGATGCCATATATCACTGTCTGTAGGATGCCATATAGCACACTGGGTCACTGTCTGTAGGATGCCATATATCACACTGGGTCACTGTCTGTAGGATGCCATATATCACACTGGGTCACTGTCTGTAGGATGCCATATATCACACTGGGTCACTCTTTGTAGGATGCCATATATCACACTGGGTCACTGTCTGTAGGATACCATATCGCACACTGGGTCACTGTCTGTAGGATACTATATAGCACACTGGGTCACTGTCTGTAGGATGCCATATATCACACTGGGTCACTGTCTGTAGGATGTCATATAGCACACTGGGTCACTGTCTGTAGGATGCCATATATCACACTGGGTCACTGTCTGTAGGATACCATATATCACACACTGGGTCACTGTCTGTAGGATACCATATATCACACTGGGTCACTGTCTGTAGGATGTCATATATCACACTGGGTCACTGTCTGTAGGATGTCATATATCACACTGGGTCACTGTCTGTAGGATGCCATATAGCACACTGGGTCAGGCAGCCCCCCCCCCCCCCCCTTCTCTCTCTCCATCATTGTTGTTTGCCAGTGGTTTCAATGGTAGAAGAGGATTTGGAACATGAACCTGGACTGAGACAGGCAGTGTTCCTGTTTTGAACTTTGACCTCAGAGTGCGCTCCAAATGGCACTCTATTCCCTATATTGGCCTAGGTCAATAGTCTACAGGAAACACACATTCAAGCACACACACACACAAGCACGCACGCGCACGCACACGCATATGCACACGCACACAAAGCCACAAGAACCTCCGTTAGACAAACACGACAAGACACCTTAGATCAGGACACTAAAGACAGCCAGACATTTTCCACACAGACGAGTCACTTGAGAGCTGAGACACAGACACTTCCTCATAGACAGCCAGTCTTCCACACATGAACTTCTTGGATATGTTTTGGGGGACTTGTCCAAGATTGCTTGGCTTGTATATTACAGTCTAATACACACGCCGCTCACCTACTTTATGTGGAAATTGAACACGTATTTCCGACAAGTCACAAATTCTGACTTGGTAAAAATACATATATCTGCGAGTTTGATTGACTTCTCCGTGTAGAAAGGAGAAGAGAGTGAAGGAATAAAGGCCTTTTCAATTACACTGACAAATCCTGAAATTCTGATTCTGAGCTGGGTTGACTGCTTCTACTGCAGTCATATGTCTCTGTTCACACAGGTCAAGAAGCAGAGGAAAGAAAGCAAGTTTGTGTGTGTGTGTGTCTGTTTTTGTGCGCATGTGTGTGTGCGTAGGTGTGTGCATGTGAGCAAGAGTGTGTGTGTGTGTGTGTGTGGGACCCACTGTGTGTGGGTGAAAACCTCTACAGCTCCATCATACCATAAGAGACAGAGAGAGGGGGACTGAAAGTGAGAAAGAGGGAAGGGACAAAAGCCTGTTCTTTGCATGAGTTTCTCATTAAGCACCTAGCTATAATCGTTAAATAGGACTTCATTAACACTCATCATTCATCGTCCACTCTCCTCTTATGCATATATGCATGTGTGTGTGTGTGTGTGTGTGTGTGTGTGTGTGTGTGTGTGTGTGTGTGTGTGTGTGTGTGCGTGTGTGCACAAACGTGCGTGTGTGTGGGTGGCCTTGAAATATTGCTTGGATTAAATTGCTTAGATTTTGCTTAAATAATTGGAGGAACATGTATTAAAACTCATTTAAATGATCTATTATGAAACAACTTCATAAATGTCCTATATCAAGCTTAAACACTTACATCTTGTACATTACATTATTTATGAGGCTGCTAAAAACTCTAAGGTTGAGAAAACAATCTTAGATTACTATACCTGATAACGGATCCACGTGAGGAGAAGAGGGAGACAGCACCGGAAAGAGAGAGAGAGAGAAAATAGGATAAAACATTATTATTTTTTGGTTACTTTATACCCATTGTTTCTCGTGATATCCAATTGGTAGGTACAGTCTTGTCTCATCGCTGCAACTCCCGTATGGACTTGGGAGAGGTAAAGGTCGAGAGCCATGCGTCCCCCGAAAAACAACCCTGCCAAGTCGCACTGCTCCTTGACACACTGCTCTGCTTAACCCAGAAGCCAGCCGCACAAATGTGTCGGAGGAAACACCGTACACCTGCCGACCGTGTCAGCGTGCACGTGCCCGGAGTCGCTAGAGTGCGATGGGACAAGGACATCCCAGCCGGCCAAAGCCTCCTCTAACCCGGACGACGCTGGGCCAATTGTGCGCCACCTCATGGGTCTTCCAGTCGCTGCCGGCTGCGACAGAGCCCGGAATCGAACCCGGATCTGTAGTGACGGCTCTAGCACTGCAATGCCTTAGACTGCTGCACCACTCAGGGGGCCAGAGTATGAACATTTCAACACTTTGTTTTATATACAGTACAATACATGTCTGCCTGTCAGATGTACACATTAACAGTGTTATCCTCGTGATAACCCTGATCAAATGAAAGTTAGATAGGATGAGTTTTCTGCAATCTGTTGTTATCTTGAGGGATGTGTGAAGGAAAATTGCTTAACTGCAGCTTTAACTGCTAAAAAGACCTTGGAAATAGAAGCTGTTTTCATTCCATTAGCCTCACACACACACACACACACACACACACACACACACACACACACACACACACACACACACACACACACACACACACACACACACGCACACACACACACACACACACACACACACACACACACACACACACCATGGCTATTGGCTGAAGAAGACTAAACTAATGACAAATATCTGCTTCAGTTTAGCTGGCGCTGCAAAACCTGTAATCTGAATTCTCTAAGACCAAATAAGGACAATCAAATGCAATGTTTTGGAACATGTGAGAACTCAGTGAAGTGCTGAAACATCAATAAACCCTAGTTTTCCCCTTGTTGAGTCTTGGTCCCATGAAACTGTAGTTTATTATATAGTTATTTGGTCAGTGTATTCTT
Organism: Oncorhynchus mykiss; assembly: GCF_057628025.1. Classification (NCBI taxonomy): domain Eukaryota; kingdom Metazoa; phylum Chordata; class Actinopteri; order Salmoniformes; family Salmonidae; genus Oncorhynchus; species Oncorhynchus mykiss. The sequence continues at coordinate 29,457,207 of NC_143041.1, read as the reverse complement.
GGATGTCGCTGCTTTCCACATGGCATCCTAATTCCTTTATAATGCACTACTTTTAAACAAGGCCAATGGAATCTGCTCAAAAGTAGTGCACTACATGGGGAATAAGGTGCCATTTGGAACACATACATCGTGTCTCTCTGTGTATAGCTGTTCTTCCTGATGACTCAGAGTGTCACAACAGAGCAGAGCAAGCTAATGACTAATCTAAGACACACATATACACACACACACACGCCCAGTCTCCTTGGATCTCTTTACTGTGGGACAGTGTAAAATTGTCTTCCCAGGTCGGTCGCCTCTCTCCTTCATAGATCACAGAGATGTCCTCCAGATAGTTGTGGCCCCTCTACTCACTGCTGCCAAGGCATTACGCTCAAATAACTCTCCCTGATAGCTCTCTGCTCCTCTCTATCTACACACAAACACACACACACAAAACATCCAACCACCAAACAGCAAGGACAGAAGATAGAAAAATAAAGATATAAACATAAATAAAACATTACACAAATGGTGATAATCGCTGCATATCTATCTGTTTTTTTCCCCCGAACAACAAGATAGAGGGCCACACACTTTCATGTTATTCTGCTAAAGTTTGGTCCATATCAGAGAAGATTGTGGGAGTTGTTCAAGAGTAGTGTGGACGATTTCGCTCTCTCTCTCTCTCTCTCTCTCTCTCAAATCAATTTCATTGGCATGGAAAACAGATCTTATTAGACCATAAAAATGTGAAAAAAATTAATAAAAATGAACAGTAAACATTACACTCATAAAAGTTCCAAAAAAATAGAGACATTTCAAATGTCATATTATGGCTATTTATCGTGTACAAAAGGGAAATACATGTATTTACAATGGTATTGTCTTCACCGGTTGCCTTTTCTTGTGGCAACAGGTCACAAATCTTGCTGCTGTGATGCACACTGTGGTATTTCACCCAGTAGATATGGGAGTTTATCACAATTGTATTTGCTTTCAAATTCTTTGGGTCTGTGTAATCTGAGGGAAATGTGTGTGTCTAATATGGTCATACATTTCTCAGGAGTTTAGGAAGTGCAGCTCAGTTTCCACCTCATTTTGTGGGCAGTGTGCACACAGTCAGACTGTGGGCCAGACACAGTGGTCTGTGTACTCTCTTTTTTGGGCCAAATATCATTATAGTTTGCTTAGTTGTTTTGTTAATTATTTCCAATATGTCAAGTAATTATATTTTTGTTTTCTCATGATCACTGGGGGCAAACTACCTGCCCTCCAGGACACCAACAGCGCCCAATGTCACAGGAAGGCCAAAAATATCATCAAGGACATCAACCACCCGAGCCACGGCCTGTTCAACCCGCTATCATCCAGAAGGCGAGGTCAGTATAGGTGCATCAAAGCTGGGTCTGTGAGACTGAAAAACAGTTTCTGTCTCAAGGCCATCAGACTGTTAAATAGCCATCACTAGCCGGCTTCCACCTGGTTATGCAACCCTGCACCTTAGTGTAACACTAGTCACTTTAATAATGTTTAAATAATGTTTACCTACTGCTTTACTCATTTCATATGTATATACTGTATTATATTCTACTGTATTTTAGTCAAGGCCACTCAGACATTGCTCAATCTAATATTTATATATTTCTTAATGTCATTCTTTTACTTTTCGATTTGTGTGTACTGTTGTGAATTGTTAGATACTACTGCACTGGTGGAGCTACAGTAGTTTTGAGCTTGTGCAGCAACTGTTTGTGGTAGATGGTGGCAGATTGTGGTCAATTGGATCATTCTGGCAACAATGGCTGACACTTAAATAACGTGTCATAGAATTCTGTCACACCCTGCAAGCTGTGCTGCGGCACGCCTCAACTTTTAAAGGAAGAACCACTGAAGGAACACTTTGGCTACACCTGCAAAAACATCTGCTAAATATGTGTGACCAATAAAATTTGATTTGATTTTACATTGATTTGGTTGGGTCTAATTGTATTGCTGTCCTGGAGCTCAGTAGGATCTGTTTGTGTTTGTGAACAGAGCGCCCCAGGACCAGCTTGCTTTTCTCCAGGTTCATCTCTCTGTTGGTGTAAGGACCGATGCTGGAGTAGAGAAGCAGGTACGGGGAGTCAAACAATAATAAGGAACAGACATGGAACAAGACAGGACCAGCCTTAGCACACGGGTAACACAACGACACAATGACAATGGCAGAGGTGATTGAATCCAGGTGAGTCCAATAATCGCTGATGCGCGTGACGGGCCAAGGCATGTGGGTGGAATGATGGTGGAAGGAGTGCGTAAGGCTGGGGATCCTGGCGCCCTCGAGCGCCAGGGGGGAAGAGCGAGAGCAGGCGAGACAGTAGGTGATGGTTTTGTTATAGAAGTGTTTCTGTAATGTAACGCCTCTTTTTTGGATTTTGATATTCACCAGGTATCGGCCTAATTCTGCTCCTCATGCATTATTTTGTGTTTTATGTTGTACACAGAGGATATTTGTGGGAGAATTCTGCATGCAGAGTCTCAATGTGATGTTTGTCCCATTTTGTGAATTTTTGGTTGGTGAGCGGACCCCAGACCTCATAACCATAAAAGGCAATGTTTTGTATAACTGATTCAAGCATTTTTAGCCAGATCTTAATTGGGATGTCACATTTTATGTTCCTTTTGATGGCGTAGAAGGCCCTTCTTGCCATGCTTCTAAGATCGTTCACAGCTTTGCGGAAGTTACCTGTGCCGCTGATGTTAAGGTAGAAGTATGTATCGTTTTTTGTGTGCTCTAGGGCAACAGTTATTTGACCATGCTGGTCATTTATGAATGACCAGCATGGTCTGTATTTCACTGAAATAATAAACGTTTTGTTTTCGAAATTATAGTTTCCGGATTCGACCATATTAATGACCTAAGGCTCGTATTTCTGTGTGTTATTATGTTATAACTAAGTCTATGATAGTCTTTGATAGAGCAGTCTGACTGAGCGATGGTAGGCACCAGCAGGCTCGTAAGCATTCATTCAAACAGCACTTTCGTGCATTTTGCCAGCAGCTCTTCGCATTACTTCAAGTATTGCGCTGTTTATGACTTCAAGCCTATCAACTCCTGAGATTAGGCTGGTGTAACTGATGTGAAATGGCTCGCTAGTTAGTGGGGTGCGTGCTAATAGCGTTTCAAAAGTCACTCGCTCTGAGATTTGGAGTAGATATTCCCCTTGCTCTGCATGGGTAACGATGCTTCGAGGGTGGCTGTTGTCGATGTGTTCCTGGTTCGAGCCCAGGTAGGGTCAAGGAGAGGGACGGAAGCTATACTGTTACACTGGCAATACTAAAGTGCCTATAAGAACATCCAATAGTCAAAGGTATATGAAATACAAATCGTATAGAGAGAAATAGTTCTATAACTCCTATAATAACTACAACCTAAAACCTCTTACCTGGGAATATTGAAGACTCATGTTAAAAGGAACTACCAACTTTCATATGTTCTCATGTTCTGAGCAAGGAACTTATACATTAGCTTTCTTACATGGCACACATTGCACTTTTACTTTCATCTCCAACACTTTGTTTTTGCATTATTTACACCAAATTGAACATGTTTCATTATTTATTTGAGGCTAGATTGATTTTATTGATGTATTATATTAAGTTAAAATAAAAGTGTTCATTCAGTATTGTTGTAATTGTCATTATTACAAATAAATTAAATAAAAATCGGCCAATTAATCGGTATCGTCTTTTTTTGGTCCACTAATAATCGGTATCGGCACTGAAAAATCATAATCGGTCGACCTCTAGTTTGTCTCCCTGTGTGCTAAGAGTGTCCGGTTCTTGTCCAGTTCTGGCATTTAGGCCGCCACAGACTAGTACATGTCCCTGGGCCTTGAAATGAGGAAGAACCTGCCATTGTCAAAGTATGGTGAAAGCTACTAGGTACTTCTCTCTATGAAGTCTCCCTCTCTCTCTCTCTCTCTCTCTCTCTCTCTCTCTCTCTCTCTCTCTCTCTCTCTCTCTCTCTCTAGTGTGGTATCTCTTAGTAGGAGACACCATTATCTACACGTCCCTACTACTTCTGGCAGGTTTTCCGAGATATCTCCACCCACCATGACAAGCGACGTGCAGCCGCTTTCTCCTCTCCTCTCTTTTCTCTGGCATGTCTCCCTTTCTCCCTCTCTATCAGTCTCTCCCGCTCTCTCCATCAGTCTGTCCTTGCTGTGCAGCAGTGAGCTCTGTCAGCTGATAACAAGCCAATCCACCACTACAGAGAAACTACAGGGAGAACATGAGTCAGCAAGGGAGAATACTGACTAGGAACCTCAGATCTCCTCTCCTCTCCTCTCCTCTCCTCTCCTTTTCTCTCCCTTCTCCTCTCCTCTCCTTTCCTCTTCTCTCCCCTCTAGCACAAGAAAAGCCACCACCGCTTGGGCCAATGCCAAACAAATGACCTTAACTAATGTTTTCTCTCAGAAGAACACATACTCTGATTCGATAGGAGTCGATTGGAGGCAAATCAAGCGTATATTCTCTGCATGGAGTGCAGGGGAGATGAAATCGACTGCCACTGAAAGTCAATCGGGATCAGAGTCACATTGTAATGAGAAAAAAAAGGGAGCTGAAATAAAGACCCAAGATCTAACCAGAGTGACTGCAAGCAAAATACACTCCCAAAATAATGTTCAACACAAAATGCACACAAAATACTGTCAAAACATAACCCATGACACGATCCACAAAACAACATTACATCAGAGACATATCGTATCTTGTGAAATGAGACTTTTCGAAGGCACAGGTTAAAACTAGTGCACTATATCGGGAAAAGGGTGCCATTTTGGATGCACACACAGTATCTATCTGCGGTCAGTGTGTGAGTGTTTGCTGACATGCAGGATGAGGGAGAAGAATTGAGTATGAGGAGGGAGGAGGGAAGTGAGGGGGGACATAATTGGCCAATCCCTGAATGCTGTGAGAGGTTAATTGAGGCAGCTGATCTCAGGGGAGGGTGAGTTTCAATTAACACTGTGAAGGTTGCAACACACACACACACACACACACACACACACACACACACACAGAAAGCTACAGGAACAGAAAGTCCATTAACATCGTAATTAAGACCACACAGGTGCAAAACAAAGACACTTATAATGGCTTTTGATGTGGAACAAAATAGATGAAAGGAAGAACGTCTTATTATCAATGATTAGCAAGTTCTATGGTGTATAATTATTAATATCCTAGTCACTCAATACACACACACACACACACACACACACACAATCATAAGCTGTATTTCACAGGTCTCAACCCCATCCCGAGGAGTTAGGTTATCTCACACCAAAGACGGAGCTGCATTTCATTCACTAACGGAGACGTCGTCAAGGCATTATACTGTGCATTCGGAAAGTATCCAGACCCCTTGACTTTTTCCACATTTTGTTACGTTTCAGCCTTTTTCTAAAATTGATCAAATCGTTGTTTCCCCCTCATCAATCTACATGCAATGCCCCATAATGACAATGCAAAAACAAGTAAAAAAAAAAAAAGTTTGCTAACTAATAAAAAAACTAAAGTAGAAATACCTTATTTACATAAGTATGCAGACCCTTTACTATGAGACTCAAAATTGAGTTCAGGGCATTCTGTTTCCATTGATCATCCTTGAGATGTTTCTATAACTTGATTGGAGTCCACCTGTGGTAAATTCAATTGAATTTGCATGTCTGAGCAAAAACCAAGCCATGAGGTCGAAGGAATTGTCCGTAAAGCTCAGAGACAGGATTGTGTCGAGGCACAGATCTTAGGAGTGGTACCAAAACATTTCGGCAGCATTGAAGGTCCCCAAGAACACAGAAGCCACTCCTCTGTAAAAGGCACATAACAGCCCACTCGGAGTTTGCCAAAATGTAATTAAAGGACTCTCAGACCATGAGAAACAAGATTCCCTGTTCTGATGAAACCAAGATTGGACTCTTTGGCCTGAATGCCAATCGTCACGTCTGGAGGAAAGTTGGCACCATCCCTACGGTGAAGCACAGTGGTGGCAGCATCATGCTGTGGGGATGTTTTTCTGTGGCAGGGACTGGGAGAATAATGAAGATCGAGGGAAAGATGAACGGAACAAAGTACAGAGAGATCCTTGATGAAAACCTGCTCCAGAGCAGGACCTCAGACTGGGGCGAAGGTTCACCTTCCAACAGGACAACAACCCTAAGCACACAACCAAGACAATGTAGGAGTGGCTTAGGGATAAGTCTCTGAATGTCCTTGAGTGGCCCAGCCAGAGCCCGGACGTGAACCCGATCGAACATCTCTGGAGAGACCTGGAAATAGCTGTGCAGCAATGCTCCCTATCCAACCTGACTGAGCTTCAGAGGATCTGCAGAGAAGAATGGGAGAAACTCCCCAAATACAGCTGTGCCAAGCTTTAATCGCTGCCAAAGGTGCTTCAACAAAATACTGAGTAAAGGGTCTGAATAGTTATGTGAATGAGGTATTTCATTTGCTCTGTCATTATGGGGTATTGTGTGTAGATTGATTGAGGGGAAAAACTATTTCATCCATATTAAAATAAGGCTGTAACGTATCAAAATGTGGAAAAAGTCAAGGGGCCTGAATACTTTCCGGATGCACTGTATATTCACAATATCCTGTTTTATTGGCAATACTGTATGTCCGCTCGGCATGAAAATGTGTCTTGAAAAACAGGAGGTCATAGAAAACATTGTGACACTGCAGCCCTGGATCTGGGTCTGCCATTGGACATGACTAGTCTAACGCCAGATTACGGATACAGTATTACAGCATAATGGTTCCCTAAAGGAAAAAACACTTACAGTATCCGTGGCGATTACGGTTAATTTTATAGCACTATTTGTCGGTATGGTGGCTGCCTGCCTGAGCTTGATTTACAATGACCTGAGGGGGAGGAATAACCTGCCTGTACTGTATGACTTCTAAAGGAACCAATGAAACAGCAATCCCGAGAGAAACATCAAATCCACAGAAGTGTCCGGAACGCCAGGATTCAAAGGCTTCTGTCTGGCAGGGGTCTGTTAGCTTAGAACATCTAAACTTCAGAACGCTGAAAGATTGTCAGTCAGAACTCCAAAAGAGGATTTGTAACAATCCCAACCTGCACAGAACATTTGATGGCAGCAATCTTTCAAGGGAAGCAGTGTAAAGTCTGCTAGGATATGAAACCAGTGAGACGCTAGAAATGATTGATCTCTCACCAACACACTGGTCTTGATGGTCTCAATCTGTCTGCTTTGTGCACATCAAGGGCAAGGCGACTAAAGGGAGTCTTTGGCCACAGAAAACAAGAAATTCAACCAAACTTTATGCTCTGTTTCTGATCATTTTGAACAGATACGTAGAGTCGGGGAGACACATTTACATTTTCTAATGACACACCTCAGGAAGGAGTGGGTCAAGAGTGTGAAGAGGGGGGATTGCTAATTCCCGGGATGCGGAGAATGAGAGAACACTGGTGTGGCAGACATATACACTCGCCTATTAATCTACCAACCCCCTCCTCCCCTCACCAGCCACCAACCTCATTGTTCCTCGCATGGGTGCCATTGGCGTTTAATCACCTATTACAAATCTGTCAATGTTTTGCCCATTGATTACACATTAAGCTTTATCCTCTCCCTATACATCCACAAAACAGTGAGCTCCAGTCAGGCAGGTGGGGAATGTCTTCACTGTGGTCTGGTGACTGATGGTGAAGTGGTGTGGTCAGGGATCAGACTCTAGAAGAACGAGGCGTACAAGACAAAGCTGGCAGAAATAACCTTGCAGCTGTCGACAATGCTGGTAATTTCGTTCATGGCTGCGGTACATTAAACAAAAAAGCCCCTCATCCTCACAGAGCAGACATTCCCCATCGCCACATTGGAGAGTGGCTGGTTGATCAATGGTAACCCTGAGCCTGTACGAGACAGCATTCTGTATCAGTGGTGGCTGGTGGCAGAATTTGAGTAATGAATGGAATGGAATCAATAGAATCATCTTGACTCCATCCGTTCATTCCATTCCAACCACTGTTATGAGCCGTCCTCCCTCACCAGCCTCCTATGTGGTAGCGGATGGAGAGAGCGAGGTAGAGAAAAAGAGAATAGTGAACCAGGAAGGAGAGTATAATCCACAGTGGTGGTATTACCAAGGTGAACCTGGGGAGGTTAATCTTCCAACTGTTTACACATCTGGCCCTAAGCAGATTGGGGGACTCCGGGGCAAGGCAAGCCACTACAGGCTAGAGATTACCTTGGTACAAACACAGGATCTATCCCAAACGGCACCCTAGTCCCTATACAGTGCACTGCTTTTGCCCAAAAGTAGTGCACTATAAAGGGATTAGGGTGTCATCTGGCACACAGACACACAGCTCAGCACAGCTCTCCATGCCAGAACAGAGTATCATCCTGGATACCATCCTGAGCCTGCCATCCCAGGATGTACACTATCAGTCATGCCAGGGACTGAATGCCCAATTTATGCCCTGGTACTGTGGCTGCAATGTCAACGGTGCCGCCTCACCTCACCTAAACTTAATATATTTAATGCAATTAGAGACTAAGAGAGCTTCAGGACACCGGTCTTGACTCAGGCACTACACTGGACGCCTCTGTGGGAGGAAGAGAATCAACCGAGATGACACAGCACTGAAGGTTCACAAAGAAAAGGCGTGAGGAAGGATATTAAAAGGGAGGGAAAAAGAGGGGAAAGTGAATGTATAACTAGAGTGTCATTTAACAGCTTTGCTTTAAAATCCACTTATGACGCTGTAGAATCCAGACAAGCTATAATTGAGTTTGTTTAGTGCTTGACATTCGACGAGGTGGTAGTTTCGTACTCCCTGACGCTGCTTCTAGCTGTCATTTACTGGCCGGCTGCAGTCATACATGGGTAAATGGGAGGAATAAAAAGAGGGATGACAGGAAGAGAGAGAGGGAAAGAGGCTGGTAAACGTGTGATTGGCGATGACCCTTGGTTTCTGAGGCCACAGCCGACTCTGGATACAGTCTAACAGATTCCTCACAAAATCACCCAGCGAGGGAGGAGGAGAGACGGCGGGGGAGGAGAGACGGCGGGGGAGGAGAGACGGCGGGGGAGGAGGAGAGACGGCGGGGGAGGAGAGACGGCGGGGGAGGAGGAGAGACGGCGGGGGAGGAGAGACAGCGAAGGAGGAGAGACGGCGGGGGAGGAGAGACAGCGAGGGAGGAGGTGTGACGGCGGGGGAGGAGAGACAGCGAGGGAGGAGGTGTGACGGCGGGGGAGGAGAGACGGCGAGGGAGGAGGAGTGACGGCGGGGGAGGAGAGACAGCGAGGGAGGAGAGACGGCGGGGGAGGAGAGACAGCGAGGGAGGAGGAGTGATGGCGGCGGAGGAGAGACAGCGAGGGAGGAGGAGTGACGGGCAAAAAAAAAATCCCAGACGAAATGAGAAAATATTTGTTTTTCAAGGAGATAAACTTAAATTGTCAACGCTGAAAATACTTTCTGGGTAATGAAAAGAGGGTTGGATATTCAAGAGTGTGACGCAGAAGCCAAGGTGCTTCTTGAGTCTTCAGAGCTCCTCAGCAGAGCTCTAAGTAGGTCTGAATGGCCTGCTATTACTTCACAAGGTCACGTGTGGTTTGAATACTGAGAAATCAGAAGAGCAATAATCATCACTTTCAAACATACACAGTGTGAGTTAATAGCATTATGATTATTTTGTGTATACTTGTGTGTGTCCGGATGTGACTGTTGTTCCCAGGGCAGGCTTGTGAATGAGACCTACGTCTCAATGTGTCTCCCTGGTTAAATAAAAATGCAATAAAAAAAAAATACATCAAGGTTAAGCATTAACACACACACACACACACACACACACACACACACACACACACACACACACACACACACACACACACACACACACACACACACACACACACACACACACACACACACACACACACACACACACACACAATCTAATCCCATTCCCCTTGTGTATTGTGTTGTGACGTAGTCACACTCGAGGCTATGGTTGCCAGTATCAGTGTGTTTGTTGTGCTCTATATTCCAGGAAGTTCATTGATCTCTAGAGCCTAATCTAATTGTGTAGAGTAGCACAGTGGCAGATTTAGGTGACCTGGGGGAACATACCCGTGCGCTGCTTGTTCTCTATTCTATTAGGGTATCCCTGGGAGATTCTGTCAGAAACTCAGCAGTGTTCTAGAAGCTCTTGTGAGAATACATTGAGTCAATACTAATACAATGAGCAAGATAAAGATTTGTCTAGATTCTCACAACTCAATGATTCTCATCTCATCATATGCTGGTACACAACAATAGATGTTGTCGGAAGTCTAGGTCTGTAGTCTTTAATAGTCCCGGCTGTTGGCCCTATATAAAGCCAGAGACACAATGCAAACTGTTGAAAACAGAGAGACACTAGCTGGCAATTTAAAAAAACATTCATCACTAAAACTTAGTCAGTAGTGAAAAATAAACCATGACTAGACTTGTAAACACAAAACCTGGAGGTCCATTTGATTCAAGCAATGAGTGAGGTGAAAAAAAAGGACAAAAGAAACACACACACACACACACACACACACACACACACACACACTCACTCACATGCACACAATTAACTATGATTGCTCGGATGAATTCGAAAAGTTTCTCATTCTCCCTCATCCTGAACTCAATTATATTTTACAAGGGATGAAATCCCCTGTTAATTGCAGCCTTTCCACATGAGAAGAAATATTTGGGGCTCTCAATTCCCTGGCCATGTGTACTCTGTTCGGCATGTACAGACTTCATCTAATATTTCAAGCTATTACAAATTAATTTCACATACTTTGGAGTGGTGGAGGCAGGCGCCATATTCTGAGCTGCAGTGGAACTGATTGGAAATGTTGCATTATCTCCATCTCTCCACTCTCCGCTGGCTGGCGTGAGAGAGACACTCGCTCCTTTTTTCCTTCAAATTTTCTCAGATTACATTACTGGTGACAGGTGGAAATATAGGAAAAAGAGAGTGACTGGCTATCGTGGTAGATGAGAGAGAGAGAGAGGGAGAAAGAATGAAAGAGAGAGAGAAAGAAATGTGTCTAATGGCATAATCATGAGGGAAAAAGCTACACTATGAATTCTTAATGTGTAGACAGTAGTGACATATGACCCATTACAGTTCTCCTTATGTAAGGATATTAACAGAGTTAGGTAGGTAGAGGAGGAAAATCTTTGAACATAATGAAAAGACCTATAGAGCCATGTTGTCTCATAACAATATGAATAACATATTGTATGCTCCACATGAACATGACATTGAATCAGACAAATAGCAACGCCAGAGGTAAATAGTTGTTCCCATTGCATTTCCATCCTCATGAGCAGGGCCGGCTTACTGCAGGGGCTTACCGGGGCTGAAGCCCCTGGGCCCAGGCTGAGGGGGCCAAGAGGAAGCATTTAAAAAATAAAATAATAACAAAGGAAATATATACTGTATGTATCATATGTGTAGTATATATGTAGTATATATGTAGTATTTATTTTAGTGCAACCGCCAACCACAGGAGGACTCAGGAGCCCGCTCTCAATGAGTGTAGACAGCCTGCTGCTGCCTGCTGCCACTCTGCTAATCATCAGATGGGGGAGGACAGGAGGTAAGGGGCCCAGGTGGGTAACTGGGGGGCCCTGCCTTGATTGGGTAGTTCAAATAAAATGCATAATACGTACATGTAACTGGTCAATTGTGTGAGTCAGGGGCTGGGCCCAAGAGGCTTTCTTATTTGTATTTTTTTATTTTAAATTGTTTTTGTTGTTGTTATTATAATATTTTTTTATCCAACCACAGGAGCATGCTCTCAATGTTCAAAATACACCAGAGACCATCATTTTGCCACAGAGAATCAATAGTTAATATGTATAAAAAAAGTAATATGTATGCAAAAAAAGAAACGTCCCCTTGTCAGGACCCTGTCTTTCAAAGAGAATCCAAATAACTTCACAGATCTTCATTGGAAAGGGTTTAAACACTGTTTCCCATGCTTGTTCAATTGATTTATTTATTTAACCAGGCAAGTCAGTTAAGAACAAATTCTTATTTTCAATGACGGCCTAGGAACAGGGGGTTAACTGCCTGTTCAGGGGCAGAACGACAGAACGACCTTCCGGTTACGAGTCCAACGCTCTAACCACTAGGCTACCCTGCCGCCCCAAACCATAAACAATTAATGAACATACACCTGTGGAACGATCGTTAAGACATTAACAGCTTAGGCAATTAAGGTCACAGTTGTGAAAACTTAGGACACCAAAGAGGCCTTTCTACTGACTCTAAAAAACACAAAGAGAAAGATGACCAGGGTCCCTGCTCATCTGCGTGAATGTGCCTTAGGCATGCTGCAAGGAGGCATGAGGACTGCAGATGTGGCCAGGGCAAAAATTACAATGTCCGTACTGTGAGATGCCTAAAATAGCCCTACAGGGAGACAGGACGGACAGCTGATCGTTCTCGCAGTGGCAGACCACGTGTAACAACACCTGCACAGGATCGGTACATCCGAACATCACAGCTGCGGGACAGGTATAGGATGGCAACAACCACTGCCCGAGTTACACCAGGAACACACAATCCCTCCATCAGTGCTCAGACTGTCTGCAATAGGCTGAGAGAGGTTGGACTGAGGGCTTGTAGGCCTGTTGTATGGCAGGTCCTCACCAGACATCACCGGCAACAACGTCACCTATGGGCACAAACCCACCGTCGCTGGACCAGACAGGACTGGCAAAAAGTGCTCTTCACTGACGAGTCATGGTCTTGTCTCACCAGGGGTGATGGTCAGATTCGCGTTTATCATAGAAGGTTACACCGAGGCCTGTGGAAGGTCCATCATGGTCTGGGGCAGTGTGTCACAGTATCATCGGACTGAGCTTGTTGTCATTGCAGGCAATCTCAACTCTGTGAATTACAGGGAAGACATCCTCCTCCCTCATGTGGTACCCTTCCTGCATGCTCATCCTGACATGACCCTCCAACATGACAATGCCAGCAGTCATACTGCTCGTTCTGTGCGTGATTTCCTGCAAGACAGAAATGTCAGTGTTCTGCCATGGCCAGCAAAGAGCCCGGATCTCAATCCCATTGAGCACGTCTGGGACCTGTTGGATCGGAGGGTGAGGGCTAGGGACATTCCCCCCAGAAATGTCTGGGAACTAAGTGGAGGTGCAGGTGCCTTGGTGGAACACTGGGGTAACATCTCACAGCAAGAACTGGCAAATCTGGTGCAGTCCATGAGGAGGAGATGCACTGCAGTGCTTAATGCAGCTGGTGGCCACACCAGATACTGACTGTTACTTTTGATTTTGACCCCCTCTTTGTTCAGGGACACATTATTCCCATTTCTGTTAGTCACATGTTTGTAGAACTTGTTCAGTTTATGCCTCAGTTGTTGAATCTTATGTTCATACAAATATTTACACATGTTAAGTTTGCTGAAAAAGAAATGCTGTTGACAGTGAGAGGGCGTTTCTTTTTTTGCTTCAGTTCATATATATACTGTATTCTGTATATATATTTCCTCATTTGAATTCAAGACCAGATTGATCTCAGTTTGTCAGTCAGAGTAGCCACTCATTTCAGTCATTTGTGTGCTATTAAAAAAAATTCAGCTAATGTCTTCTGTCATGTAAATAACGTAGAATTGCATGAACTGCATTTTAAAAAGGCATATTTTTTGGGGGACCCTGCAAATTAAAGAAACACCTGGAAATCCTAAAAATGCCTCTGGTCAAGTGTAGCCTATGCCACATGGCAAACGTTATTATGAATTTAATATAAAGAGCCTTTTTCTTCAACAGTAAATTTACTATGCAGCGAATTGCATCGTGGTGCACGGATTTGTTTACAGAAAATGATGGTGTGGAATGGGGGAGGGGGCGCTATAAAAAAACAAAGCCCCAGTGCCTATGATTTGTTATGATTACCTGCTTATGAGATACTATCCAAATATATTGAGATCAGCGTTTAAAGACTGATCTCTAAACAGTTTGAACCGTATCTCTTTATTGTTATACTCTCTTATCCTTAATCATCCCACGTACAATTGACCCTTCCTTGACCTTTAACACTTGGGGGGGGGGGGGGTCTAATGATTAGCCTACTGCCCAGAAAACATGACCACACACCACCCACTACTAAAGGCTAAGTGCTTTGGTACTTAGTCCACTTCAGTTCACTATTTGGACAGGTCTGGCAGGTAGCCTAGTGGTTAGAGTGTTGGGCTAGTATCTGAAAGGTTGCTAGATCAAATCCATGAGCTGACAAGGTAAAAATATGTTCTTCTTCCCCTGAACAAGAAAGTTAATCCACTGTTCCTAGGCCGTCATTGTAAATAAGAATTTGTTCTTAACTGACTTGCCTAGTTACATTTTAAAAAAGGATCAGAAGTGGTCAGTGTGAGATCTACTGTCTCAGATGGTGGTCAGAGCAGCTGCTTGACCTCAGCATTGTAGGTTAATACACTAACTAGCCTTCAATTCCATCACTCTGTGTCTCTTCCCACTTGCTGGGCCCTTTGTTTTGGGGAGCAGTAGCCATTGGTAGGCCTGGTTGGTCTGGAGTTGTGAATGGGAGCTGGATTAGGCTGTGTACAGTGCAGTAATTCAGGGTTGGCCAATTCTTAAACGCACCTGAGAATGAACTGGGTCATCTGTCAGTGACAGATTAGAACTCCTAATCTGAGATTGAGGGGCAGAGTAAAGGGACTAGTCCCATTACATACAACAGGCCAGAGAGAAAGCTGGGGGAAACAGGGGACAATTTCCTTCTTTGCTTGTCTTGGCATCATTGTGGATGCTTAGTACTCTCAACCTTTATTTAGACATTTTTAGGATTTGCTATGCATACTCTTTCTGTCTTCCTCCACTAGGTTTATTCCATCTCCATCACTCTTTTTCCCATTCCCTTTTTTTGCTCACCATAACTTTCTCACTCCCTTCTTCCACCCTGCTCCATTTTTGGCACAGGTCTGTAAGTTTGGATGGGGTCAGCATCATGCACGTGTAAAATCAGCTCGGCTGTTATGCCACACCCAATTCCCCTGTGTGAAAAAGTAGTTCCCTCTTACACTAAATATCTGGTTGTGACACCTTTAGCTGCAATGACTGAAACCAAATGCTTCCTGTAGTTGTTGATCAGTCTCTCACATCGCTGTGGAGGAATTTTGGCCCTACATACGATGCCATACACGTGGTCTGTGGTTGTGAGGCTGGTTGGTACGTACTGCCAAATTCTCTAAAACAACGTTGGAGGCGGCTTATGGTAGAGAAAATAACATTACATTCTCTGGCAACTGCTCTGGTGGACATTCCTGCAGTCAGCATTGCACTGCACACTCCTAAAAAACTTGAGACATCTGTGGCATTGTGTTGTGTGACAAAACTGCACATTTTAGAGTGAATTTTTCTTGCCCCCCCCCCCCAGCACAAGGTGCACCTGTGTAATGATCATGACGTTCAATTAGTTAAAAAATAGCCTTTTTCCTTGTGGGGACTGGTGAAATGTCCCCACTTGTCAGATTTTTCTTGTGTTACTATCATGGTGAGGACATCTGGTCCTCACAACGATAGTGAAACTAAACACACACACACACACACACACACACACAGACACAGACACAGACACACACACACACACACACACACACACACACACACACACACACACAGGGCCCTAGCTGCCAGTCACTAATTAATTGGATGAAAAACCAAGCAGGTGATTTTCCAATGACATGGACTAGAGGATTCAAGATCACAGTGTGGGCAGGCAGCCTTCCACTATCTCTGTGTGTGTGTGTGTGTGTTCATGACACATGAGCCAACTGCAGACTGACTCTCTTATTTGGTCTGGTGAAAAGTATTAATCTTCAGTTCAGTCAGCTGTTATGTCAAAAACATACTCAACACTCCCCCTGCAAGGTTTGGGAATGATGCCATCCTGTCCCTGTTTTCCTCAGTGGATCGCTCCACTTTAAGGACCAATAGGGGTCCAGCCAGGGAGGTACTTTAACTAGGTCTAGCTACTTGGTTCCATGACGTATGCTCTTAAACAGTCTCTCTCTTATCATACCCCACTAAGTGGCCTGGATGGACATTTCACAGAGGGCTAACTAACAGTGTGGAAGGATAATAATTCTGCACTGTAAACTGAACTTTCTCTAACTGCATAAAAAATGGCACCCTATTCCCTAGTGAACTATTTTGACCAGGGCCCATATTCTGCACTATGTAGGGAATAGGGTTCCATTTGGGATGCACAGAGAAAGTCCAGTTTACCTACATACAGTACATGTGAGAGGGACTTCAAAATTACAAATGTTCTGGAGTTCAGACATTCTTCTTCTCCACAGTGTAAATCTACTGCACTTTTATACATGGAATCTGTCCCTAATGGAATGGGTCCACAAGATGATGTGTGAGGCGTTGGTCTGGAGTGCATGTGTGTGTATGTGTGTGTTTCCCGGAGGGTTGTGCTGGGGTTAACATGGGAGTGGGAGAGTGAGAGAGAGAGAGAGAGAGAGAGAGAGAGAGAGAGAGAGAGAGAGAGAGAGAGAGAGAGAGAGAGAGAGAGAGAGAGAGAGAGAAAGAAAGACAGAGAGAGAGAGAGAGAGAGAGAGAGAGAGAGAGAGAGAGAGAGAGAGAGAGAGAGAGAGAGAGAGAGAGAGAGAGAGAAAGAGAGAGAGGTCCCGACTCCTGTGGCTGGCTCTGAGACCCACAGCCCCTTAATTACAGTGTACAGCATCACAGGAATAGGCCTAAATGAGAAACAGATGAGTGCATTTCCTGACAAAATGATTTCAAGATGTAACCTGTGCTACCGTCCTGACGTTTAATGTGGGCGATGGGAATCTGAGGGTGGTTGAAAACTGTCAGTAACTGTGGGGGTATGACGAAGGAGTGGGGAGTAATGTGTTATGGGTAGTGTGTTTGTGAGAGAAAGAGAGAGAGAGAGAGAGAGAGAGGTGGAGAGAGAGAGGTGGAGAGATAGGTGGAGAGAGAGAGAAAGAGACATTTGTTCAGTGGACTTCTGTTACTTGCCGTTGCCAGATAGCTTTATCCAGCCAAAGCAATGTTTCTCATTATGGCCATGACAGAGCGACTGAGGCACGCATCCACACACACACACACACACACACACACACACACACACACACACACACACACACACACACACACACACACACACACACACACACACACACACACACACACACACACACTC